>NC_056735.1:1070730732-1071030732 GCF_019279795.1 Protopterus annectens | reverse complement strand
TGTTCAGATTTTTGCCGCATGCTTTTGGCCTGCTCCTTATTAGAGTTTGGGCTTTCTAGCAAATCATTGATGATTGATGTTAGAAAAGAATGGCAGACATTGGGTTTCAGACATTGCACCTTTCAGAAAATGTATGCTAATGGAAAATATGTTATTCTATCAACTTTCTAAGTTTATAAGAGCAATATGTATAAAATTGTCCCTATGTTTGGGTCTTTGCCCCCCCCCCCCATATTTTTGACTTTGTTCAGATTTCTTGTCATAAGGGGTTGAAAGGTATGTCTGCAATGTATTCTGTGGTCAAATTATTTACTGAAAGTGGTATTTAAAATTAAGCAAGAATGTAATAAACTTTGCTCGTGAGTATTGTTGATGGGTGCATTTCCTATTCTTAATCTTTCAACTCAACCTAGTGTTTTATCCTTGCAATCCCCTCTCAGTACACATCAATAATACATTTACAAGTGCTAACAAACATGTTTCTTACTATGTCAACAGGTTCAATAGCAGTAAAATGCATCTGTACTTGAAAAGATAGTGTAGTAAACTGTAGCACTTACCTTATTAAAGCAATGCTTCAGGTTTGTTTAAGCAATTTTTGTATCTCAGGTATGTTGTAATTTTTGAACGTGGCTGCCCTACAATTTCTTCCATAGTGAGATGAGACAGTCTGCTTATATCATGCAGATTCACCTGGCTGGGTGCAGTAATTATGCTGATCAGAGCTCAACTTAATGTTTCTGATTCACACATTTTGTGCAAAGAGCACACTGCTATCATGTTTAAACATTCTCAATGCTGTGCACGTCTGGGTCACTGCAGGCAGTACTGTGCAAGCACAGTCCAGGTAATCCCTCCAGGGGCATCTGTAATTCCAAATCTAATGATCTATGAATGGAAGTGTTGCAGTGTCTGGTTTCTCAACATCATACACAGGAATGCAGGACTGCCACATTTCATACCTTAAAGTGCCATAATGAACCATAACAATACAGGACCTATATTTTCTGAGTCTGCCAGGCATCATGCTAAGCAAATGCCCACTGATGCCTGTCAATGAGCTGCAAAAGGAAATCATGAGACCTGCTTTGCACAACAGTTTTCTGCACTGAGATTCTTTAAGTTGAGACACCAAGGCTGTAATAGGAAAGGGTAATGTTTCATTTAGATAATAAAGGTGATGTGTGGAGGAGTCAAAGATGTTCCTGTACCTCTTCCATTTGGATAAATGCTAGGGTCTACTACTGAAGGCCCATCAGAGGCCTCGGTATAAGACTGAAGCCTTGAATAGTTTAGCCCAGACTGTCACCCATGGCACTGGCATCCCATACACAGGAGAAAAGTGCCATCTCTATTACAGTAATATGCAGCTTTACAATCCTGATCTCCTACGCTGATGGGGGGATGAAGTTAAATAAGATTCACCACTTAGGTACTGTAAGTAGAACTTATCTTACCTACACATATAACCTGCCACATCATGCTTCCACAGTTATTGCACATTGTTCGATTTCTCACCAAAGCATGAAGGCAATGAAGTGAACATACTTACTGAAATATGCCATTTTTGTATTTTCTGGTTACTGGGAGTGTGATATGTGAGAAACTGTTTATATTCATACAGATTTACTGGATCCACTGACATTGTTCATGTTATTTGTACCAAGTCTAGATAGAGATGCTTCCAGATCTATTGAGCTTTTGTACTTTATGATAAAATAGTGGCGCTGAAAAATACAAAATGTTTTTTTCTTTATTCAGTTCACTGAAGTTCTCGCTGGTACTGGATTTGCATTTTACAATTTAGCTGGAATCACGTGTACCTGGCTTATGTACTTTTACATGTCTGGGTGAACCCTGTATGGAGTGTGGGTGCCATCACTGTACTTGTAAGCACATTCAACCTATGTTCTGAGTATTTGATCTTTGGCTGGTCTTGTTTCCAATATGAGCAAAATATTTTTGATATTTCTTCACCATGTATTAGCCCTAGCTCTTCTAGTGTCATTAAGATCCCAATTTTCTCTTTTGGTCAAGTTGTTTGCTTTCTCTCTGGATTATAAATATGCCTTTCCAGGATTTGTTCCACTGTTCAGTGACTTTTTACAGCACTAAAAATTGCAGCCTTTCCTCTGTGTTTGGCTTTATTCCAAATCGCAGCTTTGATGGAGTAAGAAGGGTTATATTACTATCTGTCCTGTCTCTGATGAAAATTCAGATTCATTTTCTTTTATTTACTGCCTCGTATTCTCTTTTTCATGGCATTTACTGTGCTTCATATTTCATGTTTCACATTTAGGTAGCTCTGTCAATCATCATCATTATCAACAACCCCCTTTTACGCATTTTTACATGGGATAAGGGTGTTGTATCAGTTGTTGCAACCTCTCTCCATTCAGACCCATGTTTCAGCCATCTTTGTCAGTCATGCTTGACTGTTGCAGGTCTTCTTTCACACAATCCATCTCTTGGATAGACATTGTAATCTTCTCTTGCCTTACTTCACATTCTCCCAAATCTTCTTGACCCAATCATGTGCTTTCCTGCATATGTGACCAGTACCCACTAACCTCTTTTCCTTCATTTTCTCTGCAACTGGTGTTACTTTGGCTTTTGCCAAATGACATCCTCATTTCTTCATCTGTCCCACAATATGTATCCTACCACCCATTTCAGGAACTTCATTTCCATCACTTCAGACTTCCTCAGCTGCTCTGCCTTCACTGCCCAGGTTTTGTGCCATACAGAAGCAATGGTTGCACCACTGCTTTGTTCACATTACTCTTCTACTAAGCACTAACAATTATTTTCCCTTTTGTTATTCATGCACTACAGCTTATTTAACCTAATAATATCATCTGTTTGCATTAATTTTAACAATCTAATATTTTAAGGAGAGTAGAAGAGAGGTAGCTTTCTATAGTCTGCTTCTTTAGACTTCACGTTTGACTATAAGTGGCATTCAGCTGAGTTTTCAGGCTTACAGTTGCTGGAGATGGATGAGGGTAGTGCAGTTTAAATAAAAGCATTGTGGTAGATAAGTTCATAACCCCTTAAGCCCATTCCTGTATTTCAACATTTAATTCATTAATAACAACTTGTGTGCCATTGGGCTTTTAAATCTGCATATTTTCCATGATATTCAATAGAGGCTTATAATTGTTTTTTTTACAGTCAGTATTCTGTTTTTTTGTTTTTGTTTTTTTAGTATCTTCATGATGCGGTTCTGTATGCATTTGCTGTGGGATCTTTTTATTTTACTTTTATTTTTGTTTTGACTACACAGCAAGCATTTTATTTTATTGTTTTGTCAAGTTGCTGCATCATTGAACTGTATCATGGGTTCTTTAAGAGAAGTAAGTCCATGCCCACACATTTTCTTGTTTCACCAAGGATCATGGATGTAGTAACCAAGTGTAACATTGGTCAGGTGGACGGGGGATGGGGGAGGGGCAAGTCCAGTAGTACAGCTTCTCTAAATTCAGTTTTGCTGGTTTTGTTTACTCAGTGATAGAAATAGAAGGGTCTATATTAGGCAATCAAACTTTCAAAAGTTTGAGTGTCGTGTGGTTGACACCATATGATCAAACTTTTAAAAATTCGAATATCTAATAAAAAAAATAAGCTATACAAATAACCTTCGATCATATGGTGTCGACCATATGACACTCGAACTTTTGAAAGTTCGATTATCTAATACAGACCCAAATAGAACTATATATAATATATTCACACAAACAAACTCCAGCACCACAACCAAAGATGAAAAATGATTCCTTTTATTAGTAAAATGCAGACAACTGATATCTAGTATCTGGGAAGTGAAACCCCAGTCTGCTTTGAATAATAGACGTCAGCTGTCTGTGTTTTACTAATAAAAAATCATATTTAATCTTTTTGTTTTTTGTGCTGGAGTTCATTAATTTAAACATGTATGTAGTCTCTGTGCACCAAATCCTTTTGAGTTTTATGTATTCCATTTGTGAACCGCTCTCTTTCTCTCCATTCAGAAAACTTAGAGTAATTTTTTTAGACTAATTTTCTTTATTTGTAAGTGGGTGCCCTTTTACAATTATCTACAGCCAAGATTATTAGAATTTTACTTACATTAATAGCTTTACGATATATATAAAATCATCAATATGTGACCTTACCAGTCAGTCCATACCACATGTCTGGTTGTGAAATTTAAGTGCCTTTACCTTGTTTGTAACTCCAGCCCAAGACAGAGTTTTCTTTCTTAATTTTGATAGTTGTATGCATCAGAGACCTCAAGGCCAATGTTGCTGACTCCCTGGATAGATATATGAATGGTATCTTAGCCCACTCAGCCTGGGGCCATTTTTTCTCGAGCTACATATCTCTTAGATACTACCAATCAGACCTGTGCTTTATCTTTCATTCTATATTTTTTTACATATGTGAACCTTTTTTTTGGAATCTCAGTGAGGTTTATAATTGGCTTGTTATAGTGGATATTTGTTCTTGGGGACTGAGAAGGTGTCAGTTAGTAGTTGCATTTCTTTACTGAAGATATGTAATAGATTTCACTAAAGCCTCAATGATTTTCCATTCTGAACAGACCACAGCAGCTTACAGTTTCACTAGACATGGAAGTTGAGAAGACGTTGCCCGTTCGATTCTCAGTTAGAGCGTCTTCTGTGTGGCGACATGCGTGAACGGGCATTCCTTCATTGAAGGTTGTGCGTTAGGCTCGGCAAGCCAGCACGTAAAACTCTACTGCCAATCATTAGCGGACCGGAGTTCCACTGTGGTGACCCCTAACCGGGAAAAGCCGAAAGACACAAATAAACCACTCTAAGTTACCACTCTAAGACATAGCATTGATTTCACTCAGGAGAGTTTTCCTTCTTATCTGAGGTAGGGAAACTGAGGCAGGGCAATTGATTTCAGGCAGCTTATAGACTTTCAGATGACAACAAAAAATTGCATTGTACTTGCTTCATTCAGCAATACAACAATGTGCTGTGATTGCAGTATAAAAAAGAAACAAGGCCACAAATGCACTGCGAGCCTCTTTCAAGCAATACTTTTCTACTAAGTTCTTCAGTAATTACAAGACTACCCAAATATAAGTCTGTTTAGGAGACCATACATAGATTAGTTTTCTTCAGCATAGCCTCTTTTCAATCAACATAATTTCAGTATTCCTAAATACTGAATACAGAGGGGTTTCTCAAACTTGACCAGTAAAATAAACTGCGTTTAAAAATACCAGTATTTTCTATTCAGTGCACTATACTATACTATACTATACTATACTATACTATACTATACTATACTATACTATACAGGCAGGGGTATGGAGTGCAATAGGTACTATCTCTTTTTTTGAGGCATCCTAATGTTTATGGACATCAGGTTTAAGGTTTAAGCTCTGTATTTCTAAAGTATAGCCATACTATCCACTTATGCCATACTGTCAGGATCAAAATAAAGCCTTAACATGACATGTCTACAACTAGTGAGGTTTGGCTTTACTGGCCTGAATGTAAGACTTAAGAAGTAAAAAGTTGTGGACATACAGAAGCCATTTAGCAGAAACACTGCTATGTCCTTAAGTGGTTATTTGCATATATCCTATAGGCCTCTGCTACAAGGGGTTTAAAATATTACTCTAGCTTAGCTGGGTCATTTTTGCATTTTTTTTTTTAGATTTCAGGAACATTGTCTGGGCTGCCTTCATTCTTCACACTTTACCCCTTAGTACCATGTAGGCTCCTCTGCAGAATCCTCGCCAGAACAAAAGCTGAGGAATGTGACTTCTGTGATCATTATGCCACACACTAAAACGCAAACAAACATGCAATATATGCAAGGTTTTGTGTGTGTGTGTGTGTGTGTGTGTGTGTGTGTGTGTGTGTGTGTGTGTGTGTGTGTGTGTGTGTGTGTGTGTGTGTGTGTGTGTGTGTGTGTGTGTGTATATGTATATATACATACACACACATACACACACACACACACACACACATATATATATATATATATATATATATATATATATATAGATATATTAGAACACAGAACATTCAAAATGTCGAGTGTTATAATATCAAAACCTATGAATCAAAAATTTAAAACATCAAACATTTAGAACAGCACATTTTTTCCTAGGGAAAAAATATTTGCTGTTCCAAAACACATACACACAACACAAGCACACCAAACAAATAGCAATCCACACACATACACCTAAACTCTTACACCTAACCCTACACTAAACTATACATACACCACTAACTATCCACTTACCTTAAACTAAACCCTAACCCTAAGGTCCGTCACTATTGCACAGTCACCTCACCCGCACCCTAACACTAACTCACCTACCCCCCTAACCCTCACATCCACACAATCGCACACTTACCTGACCTGCGCCCTAACCCTAATTCACCTAACCTGCCCTAACCCTCACGTCCACACAATCGCACACGTACCTGAACCCGACCCGTAACTTTCCACCACAGTGCTGAAAATACCGAAGCAACAGAAATGGACATCCGAATTCTTTCCCTAGGAAAAAAATTTAGTTTTCTGTTTCTTTGATATTTTCAGCTTTCGCTGAAAACGGGCCGATAGTAGAACACTCTAAATTTTAAACATTCGGTGTTCTAATATAGACCTTAAATATATATATATATTTATATAGGAGTAGTTTCATTGCTCAGATGCATTTTTTTTTTTAACGTGTGAATCAGGTGAGTTTTTTCCCATATTCGTACATTGTGGAACAATGGGTAGCAGAGAAAGTACATGCATGTTGTCACACCTTTGAGTTGGTAGCAGAAAGGGAGTTGGGGGCACAGTCCAGTGCATGGGTTGTGCAAAACAAAATTTTATTTTTGTTTTTATGCACATTTGATTGAATATGTACTTAGTACATTTTTGCTGGTGATTTTATTTGATGATAGCAATGTTCAGTTATTAGTGTTTGTGTGTGTGTGTGTGTGTGTGTGTGTGTGTGTGTGTGTGTGTGTGTGTGTGTGTGTGTGTGTGGGTGTGTGTTTTTGTGTGTATGTAAGACTTTGGCTGGGCTAAGTCTTTCTTTGGTTTGTCTGTATGACCATTTTACACTTTAGTTGGCTTAAGTTTATGTGTGTGTGTGTGTGTGTGTGTGTGTGTGTGTGTGTGTGTGTGTGTGTGTGTGTATATATATATATATACACACACACACACACACAACACACAAACATATCTATCTATTTATATATATATATATATATATATATATATATATATATATATATATATATGTATGTATATAGACACATACCATGTGACGTACCATCAAAGCTACCAAAATTTTGTTAAACCCATCATATCGACATTAGTTAATAAACAACATAGTGAAATCAACACAAAGTACATTCAAAAAAGTACAAAGAGTCTACCCAAAATACAAACATTAAACAATCCCTCAAAATCCAATTCTTCCCTTAGATTACTTAAAAACATAAAACTTTACGCACTGAATACAAAAGGGACCCAAACTAACTTTCCCACACATTACAAGAAAGTAAGAAAGAAAAAAAAGAAAATAGAAAAAAGAAAGACATTTTTAATATACTGAATGCAAAAAATATATAAAAATACCCTGGCACCTTCAAAATAACAGCATGCCCCACCTATTCCAACCAGCAAATCTAAATCTTGAAACACAGACCACATTTCTTATCAAATTGCAATGTTATAAAATGTAACTTTATACACAGCACAGACAAAATTCATACATGTAAACCCGAAACTATACTATCCTTGTAAATAAATACTACAAGAATTGAAATATTTCATATTAGGATGAAATAAAAGAATAAAAGTTTCAAGAAAACATCAATTACCACTAGCTAATCAGAAAATGGCATTGCTGACAACTCATGACATGATTCTATCTAAACAAACTAAAAGAAATAACTAATTTTTTTTCTGTCAATTAGTTCATAGGACTAAAGCACTAACCTGGTAGTGAGCTGCATCCTGTATCAGTGATAAAGGGGTTGAATTTTTACCTCTTCATTTGCCTACTGTATGGCCTTGAGGAAATCAATTAACCAGACATGCTCTTCTGGACTGCATGGACTCCTTGAAGCTATCGATGAACCTATGCATGAAAATATAAAACTTACAAATCCTACCCAAAACTCAGTAAGTTACTAAAGTATGTAAAAATAAACACAATAATTATTCAAACAAACCTTAAGACTTACCTCAGAATCTACAGGAGAAAACTACTTGCAAGAGTGTCTACTCACAAGAATCTACACATAATTTTAAGCCATGTTCAGTAGAAACAAGCAATTAACATAGCCATTTAAAGTCAACGAGAGACTATAACACGAAAATGTAGAAAATGTGTAAATTGGATATGTGAGGGTCCACTTTGTGTAAAGCATGACTATATATTCTGGAAGAAGATAAGAGAAATCAGTTTATCACTCTTGGCTCTGCCACTCATTATGAAACTCATTCCTTAAACTTACAACAGAACACATTACAAACACCAACCTGTAAATTATTTTATATACCAAATACCATCCTTTCAGTGTGTCCCCACATCACACATGCGCACACACATATGGGATCCATGTGTTTGGTCTAAACACATTTGGTCTAATTCATTTTGTTTAAATCCATTTTGTGTAACTTTGGATTTTAACCCTTACATCGATGCTTATTTCATAGAGTAATATAGCAATAACCCATGCCTGGGTGTGGGTAATGCTGGATTTACCCACGGTTGGTGTGGTTTTGTCACAAGGTCGAAGCCCGAGTGGCCAAACAAAGCCAACCATGGGTAAATCCAGCATTACCCACACCCAGGCGTGGGTTAATGCTATTATGCAATGACATTATTTAAGAAAAAAAATAATTATTTTCTTAAATAATGGCATTGTATAATGCCTCCTTGCTGCCCTTCCGCAGCTGTCTGGTATTCTGCGGCAGTTCTGATGTACTGCGCATGTATATGCCTACGCAGTACATCAGAGCTGTGGGCAAAAGCAACGGAGAAAGCAAGATCTCCGTTGCTTTTTACAAACAGTTGCGCTATGTTAAACTCCTTTAACATAGTGAGACAGCTTTAAAAAAAAAAAAAAGCTGTCTCGCTATGTTAAACCCATTTAACATAGCGAGACAGTTTTGAAAAAAGCAACGGAGAAAGCAAGATCTCCATTGCTTTTTACAAACAGTCTCGCTATGTTAAAGGAGTTTAACATAGCGAGACAGCTTTAAAAAAGCAACGGAGAATTTCTTTGTTGCTTTTTTTAAAGCTGTCTCGCTATGTTAAACTCGTTTAATATAGCGATACAGTGTGAAGCAATGGAGATCTTGCGTTCTCTGTTGCTGTAAAAAAGAGTTATAGTAATGGAAAAAGTCCGGGCGACCGAACCTTTTTGCATTACTATAACTCTGATTTACAACGTGCACACTGACCAATCAGCGTGCACGTTTTTGAATATTAATGGGGGGTCGTTATATAATATAGCAATAACCCACGCCTGCATGTGGGTAATGCTGGATTTACCCACGGTTGGTATGGTTTTGTCAGAAGGGCGAAGCCCGAGTGGCCAAACAAAGCCAACCTTGGGTAAATCCAGCATTACCCACACCCAGGCGTGGGTTATTGCTATTATACAATGACATTATTTAAGAAAAAAAATAATTACTTTTCTTAAATAATGGCATTGTATAATGCCTCCTTGCTGCCCTTCTGCAGCTGTCTGGTATTCTGCAGTAGTTCTGATGTACTGCGCATGCGTATGCCTACGCAGTGCATCAGAGCTGTGGGCAAAAGCAACAGAGAAAGCAAGATCTCCGTTGCTTTTTACAAACAGTCTCGCTATGTTAAACTCTTTTAACATAGCGAGACAGCTTTAAAAAAAAAGCTGTCTCGCTATGTTAAACCCATTTAACATAGCGAGACAGTTTTGAAAAAAGCAACGGAGAAAGCAAGATCTCCGTTGCTTTTTACAAACAGTCTCGCTATGTTAAAGGAGTTTAACATAGCGAGACAGCTTTAAAAAAAGCAACGGAGAATCTCTCCGTTGCTTTTTTTAAAGCTGTCTCACTATGTTAAACTCGTTTAACATAGCGATACAGTGTGAAGCAATGGAGATTTTGCATTCTCCATTGCTGTAAAAAAAGAGTTATAGTAATGGAAAAAGTCCGGGCGACCGGACCTTTTTCCATTACTATAACTCTAATTTACAACGTGCATGCTGACCAATCAGCGTGCATGTTTTTGAATATTAATGGGGGGTTGTTGTATAATATAGCAATAACCAATGCCTGGGTGTGGGTAATGCTGGATTTACCCACGGTTGGTGTGGTTTGGTCACGAGGGCAAAGCCCGAGTGGCCAAACAAAGCCAACCGTGGGTAAATCCAGCATTGCCCACACCCAGGCGTGGGATATTGCTATTATACAATGACATTATTTAAGAAAAAAATAATTACTTTTCTTAAATAATGGCATTGTATAATGCCTCCTTGCTGCCCTTCTGCAGCTGTCTGGTATTCTGCGGCAGTTCTGATGTACTGCACATGCGTATGCCTACGCAGTACATCAGAGCTGTGGGCAAATGCAATGGAGAAAGCAAGATCTCCATTGCTTTTTACAAACAGCCTCGCTATGTTAAACTCCTTTAACATAGCGAGACAGCTTTAAAAAAAAAAAAAGAGTCTCACTATGTTAAACCCATTTAATATAGCAAGACAGTTTTGAAAAAAGCAACAGAGAAAGCAAGATCTCCATTGCTTTTTACAAACAGTCTCGCTATGTTAAAGGAGTTTAACATATCGAGACAGCTTTAAAAAAAAAAAATCTGTCTCACTATGTTAAACTCGTTTAGCATAGCGATACAGTGTGAAGCAATGGAGATCTTGCGTTCTCCGTTGCTGTAAAAAAAGAGTTATAGTAATGGAAAATGTCCGGGCGACTGGACCTTTTTGCATTACTATAACTCTGATTTACAACATGCACGCTGACCAATCAGCGTGCACATTTTTGAATATTAATGGGGGGTCATTGTATAATATAGCAATAACCCACGCCTGGGTGTGGTTAATGCTGGATTTATCCACGGTTGGTGTGGTTTGGTCATGAGGGCGAAGCCCGAGTGGCCAAACAAAGCCAACTGTGGGTAAATCCAGCATTACCCACACCCAGGCATGGGTTATTGCTATTATACAATGACATTATTTAAAAAAAAAAAATAATTACTTTTCTTAAGTAATGGCATTGTATAATGCCTGCTTGCTGCCCTTCCGCAGGTGTCTGGTATTCTGCGGCAGTTCTGATGTACTGCACATGTGTATGCCTACACAGTACATCAGAGCTGTGGGCAAAAGCAACGGAGAAAGAAAGATCTCCGTTGCTTTTTACAAACAGTCTTGCTATGTTAAACTCCTTTAACATAGCGAGACAGCTTTAAAAAAAAAAACGCTGTCTCGCTATGTTAAACCCATTTAACATAGCGAGACAGTGTGAAGCAACGGAGATTTTGCGTTCTCCGTTGCTGTAAAAAAAAGAGTTATAGTAATGGAAAAAGTCCGGGCGACTGGACCTTTTTCCATTACTATAACTCTGATTTACAACATGCATGCTGACCAATCAGCATGCACGTTTTTGAATATTAATGGGGTGGTCGTTGTATAATGTATTTTTAGCCACATACATTTAGTTTGGTGATATTAGTCTAAGTGAATAATGGATGAGACTATTATAGGTATGCTGAAATGTGTGTATTCCTTGCAAGATTGAAAGTGAGTTATGAGAGTTTGCTGTTTTCTCCACTGCCCACTGTTGTGCGATCTTGGATTTGAAATACATAATTAGAAAAGGAGGACTTGTGCTATGCAAAAACACTGTTTTATTTTTTATTTGAATGTTCTTTTTTGGTATTTTGTGTTTTAGATGAAACAATTTTATATGTCTTGAGCTTAGACTAAGTGAGTTTAGATGTTTCACTACACACACACACACACACACACACACACACACACACACACACACACACACACACACACACACACACACACACCATGCATGAACAATTACTCGCATTAGTAGAACATCTGCTTCTACCTGAAATTACAATCCCCTAGTAAGACTTGCCTTCATCAATGGCAAATAACAAACCTTTCCCAAATTATGTTTCATTGCCTGTAAACAAGAAAAAATGCTATCATTTGCATCAGTTTGTTTTAAATATTTAGGCAAAGAGCTTCAAAATACTGCACCATTGATAACAGCAATGCTGTATCTATAAAATCTGTTAATGTTAGCACTACCAATCTGTCCCTGAAAACATGTCTATGGAATGTGATTATGCTGGACCTTTAACTACTAGATCTGCAGAGTCTTCTTTTGGCCACTGTGTTGCTACAAACTTTTTAAATGTGCTGCTGCTGTGGTAGAAGGGAAAGAGATCCAAGGGCTGCTGGACTCAGGGAACATGATTGCATTGGCTATATCACTATAAATGTGTACGCATAAGATGAAAGTGTTACATGTGTAAACAAATGGGGTACCCTAATAGACATATAGGAATACAAACATTTTCACTAATAGTGTTACACCCTGTGGCTCAAGTGCTTAACTTAATATGTAATGCAATAATCAATTATATATTTTCTCCATTCAAAGAGATAAGTTGACCAGCATGATATATTACAAGAAATATACAGCTCTAGTGCAGAAATGTGTGGAAGACTAGAAGGCATAAAATGAATTAAGGCTTAACTGTGGGTTTTGTAATTAGAAACATGTGATGCTGTGTCTTGCCAAAAGATTCAGTTAGGTAAAGTAATAAAAGAGGTCACTACAGAGCCTTTCGTGGAATAGTCTATACTTAAAAATATACTAAATGAACCAAGTGTAAAATTAAGGAAGAGATTGATGAATATCATACTGAAGAAAAAGGGAAAGGAGCATTCTAGTGCTACTCCATCAAAGCAGACAGCCAGTCAGAAACAGAATAAGATAACTGCTGACAGAGTAAAAGAGAAACTGCCAGTAATCATGGTGGAAGAAAATGATTTTCATGAGTTATCCTTGATATAGAATGAAGTAGATGAAGGTGAAAATCCAGTATCTATATTTGTAGAAGAAGAGGCCATGGCTTCCATGTCAGAATACTGTTGAAAAAAATGCTGATCTGACAGACTGTCAGGTAAGTCATAACAATTTGAAGAAGACCTTGTAAGAAGAAAATACATTAAGAGCTGGAGAGACAATGACTTGCTGAAGGGGAAGCAAAGAAGTGAACAGACTTAATTATACCCATGCTTTGACCTAAGAAACTGCCTTCACTACAGGATAACCAAAGGCAAAAAACGTATACTAAGCCAGCTACTAGATCCATATTCAAGACGTTTTAGAATGCGCATGACAAAGTTAGCATATAGCCACATTGCATATGGTCATTTAGGAACAGATAAAACAAAAGCTAGAACTTTAACTAGATGTTACTGTCCTGGTGTTATAAAGGGCATAGACATTTTTTGTGCAGCTTTCACAAAATGTCAAAGGACAACATGCAAAACATGGTTTAAGAACCCTTTGTTACCCTTACCTATTGTATAAGTCTCATTTGAAAGAATAGCAATGAACATGGCAGGTCAGTTAGTGAAATTCAGTAGGGGCCTTCAGTACATCCAGCTAATCATTGATTATGCATCAACATTTCCTGATCCAGTATCGCTATGAAAGGTTAACTCAAAGTCCGTAGCAAATGAGCTGGCAATGTTTCTTACACAGAAGGAATTCCTGAGAATTTTTAGTGACCATATTTATTTCTCAAGTAATGCATGAACTTTGACAATTTTTTAAAGTGAAACAGCTAACAACATCAAAATACCATGCTGAGACAAATGGGTTAGTAGACAACATGGATAAAACTTTAAAGTCTTTGTCACAAAATGCTGTAGGACAGTATTGGATGAACTGAAATCACCTGTTTCCATATCTTCTCTGTGCTGTAAGAGAAGCACCCCCAATCCTTAAAAGGATTTAGACCTTTTGAAGTTTTATACAGCACACATGCCAAAGGTTGCTAGATATAGCTATAAGAACATAGGAGGAGGAAATTACCCCCCTTTACCATTTCTCAGACCTACAAGACAGGTTAAGAGCTATATTATCTATAGTAAACAAACTTATGAAGATTGCACTGGAGATACAACAGACAGCATATAAAAATGATTAATCTCTGCAAATTCAAAGCAGGATATAAAGTGCTTGTGTGATATGGTTGATAAATACACTAAAGTAAAATATAAGGTAATACCACTGGGAACAGGGTACCGGAACAACTATACCATATACATCTGCTGAAGTCTTGAAGAGAAACTAAGATTTCTGAAGTAAATATGTTTGCAGATAAAGACACAAGTGAGCAGAAGCAGAAGCTGGGGTGAAAGGAGTGGTTGTTCCAGGTTCAAGGTATTAAAGTGCACAATCTGCAGGTGGTGATGGTGCAGGAGTGCAATACTAGCTTTCAAAAAAGGATGCTGATACTGCATTTGTAAAGCACTTTGGGTGTGGTCCTTGTCTTTGAGAAGACCCTTTTTTCTCAACTTTCATTAAGGAACTACACAAGACACTAAAGTGCTTAATAACGTATCTACAATTATGCAGTTTAGGCAGTATAAAAATGCCTCATGCAAAATGACTAAGGAACAGATTAGGGCTAATTTAGGCTTGGCTAATTATTGTATAATGTTATTCATAATTTTGCTCCCATTGCTTGCTGTTTGACAGAGCTGACCAAGGGGATGGCTTCCTTGAAGGTTAAGGAGACAGATTAAGCAGAACAGTCCTTCAGGGATCTAAAATACATGCTGTGCTCAGAATCAATTCTATTAGCTTCAGACACTTTCATGCAGTTCATAGTTTACACAGCTATCTATGAGGTAGACTTAGTTACCGTGTTGTCTTGGACTATAAATGAGGATGAACATCCTATCTGTTATACAATTAAAAAAAAAAAAAAAAAACTCATCCCCATATGAAAATGTTGAGACCCTTAATGCCAAGTCCTGAAATGACACACACACACAAAAAAATACAGGAGAAACTGATAATATTGAACATCGCTCTTCTCCCTTAAATTTGTTTTTTTTTTACAGTGAGGCTGCATCCCCTGAACTTAAATATATACCAAATTCAAGACCACCATACTTAGTAGAAAGGGAATATTCTAAGAAATGTCAGTCTCAGACTTAGTATATGTACGCTTGCATTTTTGATCATTGTAACTCCACATTCCAGGATTTGACATTGCTAAGCAATGCTGATGGACATCATTCAGCTATGAAGACCACCTTGACAGAAAATGGATGAGGAATTGGATTTAATCACTGCCCATGCCCCTCTACAATGACTCTGCCTTTATGAGGATTGCAACTTAAAAGTATCCAAATGAGATTTAACCATCCCGCCTTAGAGTGTTAAAATTCAACATCATCCAGTCTATAGTTACTTGAATGTGGATGGGCTGCATAGGGTGTAGATCCTATCCAATGGAACTAGAATCAGCAGTTCTATGCTGAAAGGATCATGTGACATAATGATTCTATGGTAGGATCATGTGACATAATGTTTGCTCAGCCTGAGAGTCACATACATATTGTTTTGTTCTGTCTACTATGTATACACCAGATGGGATTGCCTCTTCCAGAAGGAGTGTTTTGGAATGGAAATACAGAGCTTTAAATTCAGAAAAAAAGGAACAATGAAACAATAATAAGCATGAGGTTCTGAGCACCATAATATGCCTAGCCTTACAGACATTTAAGCAGACATACTAAAAGGTTATTGCTACCATTTAGAAGTGTTTAGTACTGCTCACCTCCCAAACTGAGCAGGATGTACATGACAGCCCTGGTGTACATTTATGTCTATCTATCCAGTCACCAAGACTAGCCTTAAAATAGTAATTCATTCCCTAGGCTGGGACTATGTTGAGTTAAGAACCAATGACTCCTATGAGTCTTGCTTATTTGTTGGTATAAATTTAGGTATCTAAAGTGTGTGTTTGTAGAACCTCCAGTTTTGTTAAAAAAAAAGAGGTAAAATAGGATTGAGTCTTTCATGGCCAGAAAAGTAAGACCTAAGTCCCTTGGAGCAGTCAGAGGCTATTGACTATAAGAAGAGCTCAGCTAATTGTTTGGATAATTAAAGGATTGCAGACCTTTGATTTTATTGGTTAGAAATATTTAGGGCTTTTCTAGTTAAGTGATATATATATATATATATATATATATATATATATATATATATATATATATATATATAGATTTGAGCATTAAAAAGTATCATTGTATTCTCTGGTCGGTCTGATAAAGGAAGTATACACTGTATAGTGGTAGGATGATTTCTTTGGATCCTGAAGATATTCCTTTGAAAATTAACAGGGCCAGATAAAAGGATTTCCTGGGTAAGGTAGAAATATGATGATTGAATGAGAGACAGAAAGAGAATTGTCTATATAAGTAGCCAGGTCTCTTGTGAACTTTGGGTTTATACACTGAGAAATGTCCACTTAAGTTAACTCAGAGGATTTAGGTTAAGTACTGATTCTTGTGGTTTGTGGTTTAATTTGTTTTCTGTCTCTCTATTTGCCTACTGTGTAACTTTGAGTAACTCTCTTAACCAGGCAATGCTGCTGTGCTGAGTCTGGAAATGGTCCATGTGGGTCAGTGGTTTACCCTGTTAACAAATATAAATAAATAAATAATAAGTGACTTACTCAGAGTTACACAGTAAATACCTACACTTTAAGGCTATCAAACTGTGCAGCATAAGAAGAAACGGACGTCAGTTATAATAAAGCTCATGGCTTTAAATTAGTCTTATCTGCTATAATTACTGTCCACTTTTATTTTGTGCACAATAGCAGAATGTGTGACAGTGGCCAAAATGGCAGTAGAGTGTTGGTCTGAGCCCTTTCTCCTTCTGAGAAAATTGCTTGCCACAACTTGATGTTTGTTTTTCTCTCTCTTCACTAGCTATTGAAATACTTAAGAAAGCATACATTATTTTGTATTCAGTGGTATGTCTGAATGCTCCAGTCTGAAAAATTTGAATTGAGAAGCCTATCTCAAAAGTTCTTTATTCAGGAACTCTATAAACAAAGACAAAAATAATAGGAGGATAGGGGCCCAAATCTGAGATAAATTTTACATATTACTTTATGTTAGTTAAAAAGTTAATAGAGCAACTAAGTTCGAATCACCATGCATTTTCTGAACAATAAGAAGCATTATTAGCTGACTATAATTTTCAGTGTTTTATCAGAAAATTAAAAAAAAAATGAGGTCAAGGAAAATAATAAAAATCAGGGTTGTTCTACAAAATCAGGAATAATTGAAAGATATGGATGGAAGCATGTTACAAAAATTATGTACATTTTTGTGTTAATATAACTGCTCAGCATCACAGTGTACAAGGGGATGCAGAGGGACTGAAAATGTGGAGAATAGCAAAGCAAGAAAGTTATTTTATAATGATAGCTTGTGACTTTTCTACTGTGTGACCATACCTCTGACTCTCCACGATTTCACAAAATGTCCCTGAGTTTCACCTCATATTTTTGGTCTGTTCTTCACAAAATCTGCAGTTTTCTAACACATTATTAAGGATTACAGCCACAAATGAATGATAGACATTTCAGTTTTACACTTATGTCCTTTGGAAAATGTGTGCTAATGCAAAACATACCATTCTAGTAACTTTGTAAGTATTTAAGAGCAATATTTAAAACCTGCCCGATTCTAATTATGTGCTTGGCTTTGTCCCTGATTCTTTTACTAAGTGGTTGAAATTATTATTTTTTTAACAGTCATATGATATGTCTACAACAAAGTGCCTGCAACTGCTCAGTGACGAAAGTTGTTGTCTGTGAATGAAAGTAACTTACCCTCCTGTTGTTTGTTCAGTTTAGACAGTTTGCTTTGCAGGATGAGTGCAGCTTTGAGCAAAATGAGGTGCGATATTTGAGCTACTGTGTGCTTGTATGACACAGACTTGTGTCAATAATTACAATTCATTTATTTTTATATTAAGAAGACATCTGAAATGTATACTGTCAATAAGGGGGGTATAATTCCTAGGTACAGGGGCTGTCTGTGGATGAGACTAACTGACACTGCTGTCATGACCAATTAAATAGTCATTAGTATTAGTATTAGTATGTTAAACTATTGTATTTTATTGTGACCAATTTTATCACAATCTGACATTTCAGTTTTATACAGTCAAGTGGATGTAATTAATGGGTATAGACATTGGTAGATTATAATGACAGCAGCCTAAGTTGTCTTTTGTTGTTGAAATGTTCTAAAGTGGGCAATTTTGCATTTATTGTTTAGCAAATTTTGTTTCCTTTCTTGCTGGAAAATATTCAAGGCTACACAAATTAAAAAAAATGACCCACAGATTTAGTCATATTATGCATCAAATAGAATTTATAACAATCTAGTAGTTAAGTATACATACATTAAAAAAAAATCCAGAAGGTGAAAGAAAAAGAACACATGCATTTATGCATGGTCCAAAAAGTGTGTGTGTGTGTGTGTGTGTGTGTGTGTGTGTGTGTGTGTGTGTGTGTGTGTGTGTGTGTGTGTTTGTGTGAAGGAGCAGCGTGGTTTGAACACTGCCAAGGGCACAAGTAACAATTTTACACTGCCAAGATGCTTCCTGAGAAGCATCTTGTCAGCATATATACTAATCTAATTGACCTCCTTCTAAAGCTATTCATTCCTAACCTTAATGATTACCACTGGAAGAAATGGTGATATTCAGTTCATACATGGATTTGCAAATTTTGATCTTATGCCAGAGCACTCTGCAGATGTGTTTAAAATCACTTGTGTAATGGGAAAAATTTAGCTTGCTCTCATTCCCTCCAGTACAGCTATTTTGAGTGTGTGCATTTAACTCCCAGTGGGCGTGGCTTAAGCCTTTAAAAAATGAAGTTATCACCTTACAGTTCTAGAAAATACTCATTGAGAGAGGTCAAATATCAATACAGTTGTGTTTGCCATCACATATGCTTCAAGACAAAATATCCTGGTAACTTGTAAGTAACATGGTTTTGGAATTATTAATGCAAATATGAACAATCAGTATTTGACGCCTAGAGGAACAGTAGGAGTTAACTGCAAAAGACGCCTGGAGGAGCACTCAGGTGTAATGACAATAAGGTTTTTTTTCCTTTAAAATATGGTTTGTTGATATGGGATTCCACCACAAGAGCTTATTTTTTAATTTGACATACTCTGTATGACCAGTATTGATGGATTGTTCAATATGGGAATTAAGCTGAGAATGAAAATCAGTGTTATAAGCAGCTGTTTTTGTAAGATCCCTGGGGATTGATAGTTTTTAGATTTTATTAGGTCATATAGAAGTGTAAGGAAGTTGGTCTTACAGAAATTCTTGACTAGAGTAGGGTTAGATGGCCTTGGATCATAAGAAGAATGTGATAGTGTGATGGTCTGATTTTATTGTGGAGTGAAGACTAGGTGTGGATTGGCAGGGGCTGCAGTCAATGGGGTTCAAACCACAAGTCTGAGAAAGCATTAATAAAGTTAAGAACCACAACCTGTAATAATGGAATTGAGGGTTAAAGTCCTGATTATGGCCCAGTACAGATGATTAGGCACTTGACAAGAAAGACATGCAAGGTGGGGTATCCACATCCAAGTGGGTAGGTGCACATTTAAGGCACACTCACATGGTTCTAGTTCCCAGATAGAAAACAACCATACAGTGCTACCTGAGCATCAGGGATTCCTAGTGATCTCAACTCCTTACAGAAAGTGATATGCCATTTAATGCTGAGGAGAGGCAATTGTAGCAGCTGATGATCACCTAGACAGACACTGTAAAATAGAGATCCAGACCACCAATGGAGACAAACCTATTTAATACCACAAAGATTAGCGCTTTCGTCTTGTAGCAAGACTTCATCAGATAACACAAAATGTACATCACATTGCTTTTAAAACCCTTTCAATAAATCACAATTAAGATTTAAAGTCATATGAATCTGTTACACATGCATACAACATAATGCATACATAATCCTAAAATTTAACCTATGTGGGTAAAAACATTACCAAAGTACCCTAGCTAAACTACATAAAAATAATAAATATTAAATTTTTACTGCCTTAGCTGTTAATACTGGCTTAATAGTTATGTATTCATTTAAGCCAGGAGAAATGTTGGACCTCAGCCTAAGCTGCCATTTCAACTCCCTATTAAGCAGTACATTCTTAATATCGCCCCCTAGGATTAATTTTTACCACATCAATAATGCCAAATTTAAAACCAGTAAAAGAAGTACACACTACTAAATATTTAAACAAAGCACTAGTTTCCTTTCCATTCCAAATGTCATAAAAGTGCTTGCGCATTCTATCCTTCAAAGCTCTCTCCGTCTTTCCTATATAGAATGCAGGGCACTTTACACATATAGCCAAATATACTATCATCTTAGTATTGCAGTTGCCTTTACAAAATCTCACAATACTGTTCATGCCATTACTTAAACATATACTGTCCTTCTTAATAATATGTGAACACTGGCTGCAATTGCCACATTGACTAGTTTAATTTTTTACTGTTTTATTATACTTGTCCGTTTGTTCAAAAAGTCTTTTAAAATTTTTCCCTGTTTTAAAAGAAAATATTGGTCCACTACCTACTACTTCGTATACCTCTTTGCTAGTTTTGAGCGTACTCCAATTGGCTCTAACAATGTCAGTGAATATATCAGAAAATATATTACATTCTGTGACAAATGGTGATATTTTAAAAGACTTGTTATTTTCTGAATATGAACAATTGTATAAAAAAGTTCTGTCCAGGACTGACAAGAGAATTCATAACATTTTCCTTAGGAAACAGAAAAAGTTTGTTAGGGATAAACAACAATATGTTGCAGGTAGAGTATACACAGGCCCATTCAAAAACAAGAATAATAGGAATTCTTATAATAAAAGTAAACATGGCATGGCAGGATTGTCTACAGAGGAAAGGGATGCTGAATGTGGTAGGGAAGTGATGGTCCAACATTTCTCCTGGCTTAAATGAATACATAACTATTAAGACAGTATTAACAGCTAAGACAGTAAAAATGTAATATTTATTATTTTTATGTAGTTTAACTAGGGTACTTTGGTAATGTTTTTACCCACATAGGTTACATTTTAGGATTATGTATGCATTATGTTGTATGCATGTGTAATAGATTCATGTGTCTTTAAATCTTAATTGTGAATTATTGAAAGGGTTTTAAAAGCAATGTGATGTACATTTTGTGTTATCTGATGAAGTCTTGCTACAAGACAAAACCACTAATCTTTGTGGTATTAACTAGATTTGTCTCCATTGGTGGCCTGGATCTCTATTTTACTGTGTTTGCCAAGTTTCTACTTTTTAACTGATCACCTAGACACAGCCAAAAAAATAGACCCCCCCCCCAAAAAAAAATGAAGGAACCACTGCAGATATTCATTGTTGGTTGTATTCATTTGCTGGTTAATTCCATGTGAATATACAGATTAAGTGTAAATATGTTGTACTTCTGTGTATTGCATGCAAAAATACTTATTTTGAAACTTACTATATGCATGCTCAGTGGTGTTACCTCCTGTATCTGTAACATCTATAACACTGCTCATTGCACCTCTATAATATTGCTCATTGTGTAAAACCAGATAATGGCTGAAAAGGATTGACAGACCAGTCCACTTACCCAATTAAAAATGCACAAATAAATAAGTAAGCAAAAAAATTGTCAAGGTCTTTGGATAACTTTACCATCAGTGGTAACCTGCTTCATTCAGTAGAAATTCTCAAGGAGCTGTTTTTTCCTATTTGATGCTTTAAGGGTTTGATCACCAAGTTCATAGGTTCATAGGTTGGTACTAGGCTATCAGCCCTAGGGCCTATACAAGCCTAGTCATAACAATTCCCTGGCTATTTCTTCCCACACTATTTACTTCCCTGGACCCCTGTCTAGCAGGGCGACTGACGTGATCCCCGGGGTGAATTTCCTTTCTCCCATCCAATCATCAAGGTTCCTTTTGAAGAGGGCCAAAGAGGCACTTTGCTTGACATGTATGGGCAATCTATTCCAGAGTCTGGGGAGTTATTTTCTTGATCCTGTGAATTAAAAATGAGACCTGCCCTTTCAAACCTTGCACATTTCCAGAATAGATCATCTTTAAATGCATAGTATATGACAGTCAAAGTTCCTTTCAAGTGTCTATAGCATGATGCATGCAAAGCTAACTGAGATAGTCTTTCCTCAAGCTGCATGTCCTTCATAATAAGGAATATTTTGCTAAATATCATTTGTTCTCTTTCCATTCTAAGATTAAAGATTTTAGTTATTGTATTCAGGACCTGCTCACCATTTTCTTATGTATGTCTAATGAGAAATGTGACAGATATACCATGAATGAGGGATTTAGCTGGAAATATACCTTAATGATCCATCTTTTTTCCTTGATTTCAGTATAACTTGATAAATATATATTTTTCAAAAATCAAATCATTGTCAAGAGTATATCTTAAGACATTTTATTCTGTGACATGTTTTATTTCTTTACCTTTAAAGTAATATGAATGGTCAACCCTAACTCCAGAAGAACATGTAATTGATGTATTTTGTCTATATTTTACTGAGAGATGGTAGCATGGATTACCCTTCATTGCTTACAAGTCCTTGTTATTTGCCCATTAAATACAAAGTAATAGGACAGCTCAAAATAAGAGTTTTTTGCAGAGGTCAAGCCCTCTTGCACCACACATAGGGGACAAGCCCCATGCCCCTCCAATCTTAGACGGGTTCCTATTACCTGATTGAATGTTTAGGTTAGCGAATACCTAAATGCCAATCTGGTAATAGCGAAAGCAAAAAACCGTGAACGGACGATTTTAACGCAGGGAAGGAATTCTCCTTGCCGTTATACAGATTTTGCCCCTTTCTCTACTGTAGAGCAATCTTGGAGCTGTTATATTTAGTTAGGGTGGGTGTGGGGGCACAGCCCCCCACTTCATTTGGTTTAAATTTGCAATTTTTTCCAGCCGAGGGAATTCATTCCCTACATTAAATTGGCCATTCACTGTTTTAATTTGTCGATATTACCAGTTCGAAGTTTAGGTATTTGCTAACCTAAATGTTCGATTGGGTAATATAGATGCTCTTAGACATACTGACTCTATAGTCAAACAACATTGAGGAAGAGAAGAACAAACCAAACTAGTGCACAATGGTCTCAAACAATCACTCATTTCACTCTAACATGTACAAGCAGGGAATTTTTCTGAATGAATGCATCAAAAACTCACAGAAAGCCCTTTATATTTCTGAATCAAATCTCAGTCTCTGAAATGGTGAAGCATTGCTCTGCCTTGATATTGTCAGTGTGTTTGTTGCACCAGAATTGTTTAAGAGTCTTTACATCACAGAGATATAAGCCAAACAATAATGGAGCCACTAATAAACATGAGGTACTCTGTCACCAGTAGGTTTTTATTTACCATGTCAAAGACATTTGAGAAACATTAGAAACCACATCCACTTGGACGCCTACTCTCATAGTCTGTGGGTATCGCTTCCAAACATTTGAACAGTATGGGACTGTAGACACACCGTACCCCTTACTGGCATATTGCCTCCAGTATACTTTGCTGTTATTCTATATGGATTATGTTAATCTGTTTACTATTACTTTTTTCTGGTAGCTTACATACTGTACTCAAAATGTTAACATGTCTATGTTTTGTGAATCCCAAGGGGTCCATTATTATTAAGTAGTTGAACAATGTTTGCCTTTTCTACATACTGGGCATATTTCGTTTTGTTATATAATACCTGTGTGATGATAGAAGGTACTGCCAGCCATGCCAGGAGAAGTAGGGCAGTGGAAGTGTAACATATGCCAGCACAGCTAGCTGGAATTTTGTAAATAATTATATTTCATTTGTAAATCAATCTGATTTGTACAGATGTTTGTGCTGAAAATGTATTGATGAGATTTGTTTGTGTTAAAATGTATCAACAGTGCACCCTACTGGAAGGAAAAGAAATGTACATGTATAAATGTAACTGAATTAAATGCATGTTTTAACTACATATACTGGGCTGGAAGAGGTTAACCCACCTGACTTTGTAAAATATTCTTGAAATTAAATTGCATTATGGGTTAAACCATAAATATGTTATCTCACAGTTTTGAATGGAGCCAGAGATGCAATGTCTATGCTAGAGGATAGTTTGTAAATCCTGTAAGAAGAGTGGAATGGTTTTATGACTTCCAGCAGCTGCACCACATCTGTGCAATGCTCTTGTGTGTGTATTGTTGACATGTAGGCACTAAAATCCTGGCAGCTTATACCATTGGTGAGAGCATGGGAAACAGGGTCAGATGACCAATGATGTCATTCTGTACCGAAATAATGTTCTAATATTAGAGGTGACTGAAGTCTCAGCAGCATTCTGTATTCTGTCTTGGATCTGACAACAAGGACCACTCACCCACATTATCTTATTTTGCTCTATTCAGTAAGTAGGAACAGTAATTATTTTAGCCAATCAGGAATAGATAGTGAGATTAGCTAAATACTGTGTTTCTATAACTGTATAAAACTTTCCATAGGTGTTATTTCTAATATTTCTTATGTCTGAAACTCTGGTGTTTACTGTAAATAGTTATTTAGTATGTTCACATTCTTTTATCTATTATTAAATATATTTAAACTTCTCATTGTGGCTGGTCCTTTTAGAAAAAAATATTTAAGTTTTGAGAGTATTTGCACATATTTATTTGGTGATAACTCTGGCTTCTCCTGAAAGCCTGGCTTTTTGGTCAACATTACCATCTGTATTAATATTAAGTTTACTCAGTATAATTGCATATCCTATTAAGAGCCTTATAGTAACTGACTGGTGGCAGTGAAACTACCTTATATTCTGCACAAAAAGTGGCATAGCTAGTAAATCTGTGCCAGCCTTTCCCAGGTGTGTGTGTGTGTGTGTGTGTGTGTGTGTGTGTGTGTGTGTGTGTGTGTGTGTGTGTGCGTGTGTGTGTGTGTGTGTGTGTGTGTGTGTGTGTGTGTGTGTGTGTGTGTGTGTGTGTGTGTGTGTGTGTGTGTGTGTGTGTGTGTGTGTGTGTGTATGTCTGTGTGTGTCTGTGTGTGTGTGTGTGTGTGTGTGTGTGTGTGTGTGTGTGTGTGTGTGTGTGTGTCTGTGTGTGTGTGTCTGTGTGTCTATGTGTGTGTGTTTGTGCGTGTGTGTGCCTGTGTAAATTATGCGTGTGTCAGCTACTTGGAGCAGGGACATGATGCATTGTTTTCACAGAAAGGTTGCTAGATGACTTGGCTTGGACACTTGGCTGAGGACCTAACCCTACAGCTAAGTCAGTGGGGAGTCTTATTGGGGACCTGGAGGGAGACAGATATAGAGAAATACAGATCCCAGAATGACTGGGTTCCCTGTGCACTCTTAAGAATAAATCAAGATTAGTTCAGCCCTAGCGGGGGAAAATTCCTAAGGACCCAATAAAACAAAACACAAAAACAGAAATAAATTGGTATGCCAGCTTCGGGGGGGGGGGGGGATACAATACTTTTTTTTCATAGACCAAAGTCACTTGATAATAGAAGAATTTCCCAATGTTAAAAAACTTATTAGAGAAGCAGTATTGATCAATTAACGTAAAGCACTATCATGATTCAAGTACAAAAGGCTGATTTTTAGCTTAAGAAAAGCACTTTATTGAAAGAATTACAAGGCAGATGAGTGCTGTGTTGTAAAAATGAAATGTTTTCACATTAAATGTCCGGTGTCAAAAGCAATTTACATACTCCATTAACATATATTCAGATTGTCATAATTGACATATTCCTGGAATGGATATTGTCCAAATCAAACATACAGTGGCATTCATAATGTTTTACAAAACAGTTTTTTGGAAAAAATAGACTGTATAGAGAGCTCTGTGTTGTAAAAATGGAAAGTTATCAATTAGATTCTGGTGTCATAAGTTCTTTACCTTCGCCATTACCATATAGTTCATATATTAGTGGTATCCAGTGCCATTAATTTAAACCCTAAAATCTTCGGGAAAATCAAAAAAAAAAATATAGAAAGTACATAACAGTATATATGAAGTTAAATTTTCTAAACCAGATGGTGATATTGGGTTTATTCGTATTCAGTTACCCTAATATAGAATATTAGCTCAAAGCAGCTTTATAGAATTCTTGTTTTAAATGTAACATGTATTAACATTATTGAATGTATTCAATGAATTCAAAATGTGTTACTTTCCTGAAAATAAACAAATATAAATAAATATGTATTACTGCTGTTTACATCCCTCCTGGTGACAATACAGCTGCACTGAAAGATATCCTGCACTGGATATTGATAATAATTCTACATGCAAAAACACTAGAAGATGATGTCAATATCAGCTGGTTGGACATAACCTCTAACTAGTTAGCATCTAGCATAAACTTATCCAGTTTCACATGACTAATTAATAGCTCCACACGTTATAGCATGACATCAAATTCCTTATTAGGCTGGATACATTTTATTAGACCATAGTAAATTCACTACCACATACATAATATTAGACTCTCTTAGTGACCATCTCCCAATCTACATAACCAGACATCTGTCTCATCCATTCAAACATGCTAAAACTACATGCAGTCTGTTGAAGTTCCCTTCCATTTATTAAATGGACTATATTAAAAATCCTCAACTTAACTGATGCTGTATTTGAATTCATTACAACTTTCCAAAGTACCCTAAATAACCTTGTACACCATAGAAGGATATACTAAAAACAAATAATGAAATGTGTATATCCAATAAGACTAGAATGTTAGTGCAGAGCAGAAAAAAGCATGTAAAGAATGTCAAAAATATAAAACACCACAATATCTCATAAATTCAAAGTAATCCCCAACCATACTAAAAAGGGAATAAATGAAGACAAAAAATACAGTATAACAACTTGCAGAACAATAGTAAACATGCCACAGAAAAATTCTATTCAGTCATTAAGGAAATCTTACATCCCCAACAAAAATTCAACCCTAAGCCCTTCTCAATAACTTACCACTCAAAACTGTAATAGAATTCAACTATTTCTTAGATAGTATAGTGTCCCAACCAAGGATTCCCCAACATCTAATTCTGACCCTGCCACGTCACCACATCCACTTTTACTTTCAAACCTGTGCTCCTATCCAATATAAAACTACTTTTTATCAAACCCAAACAATTCTCTACTTCAGCTGATGATCTAGCAAGTGAGTACCTTTTCTTAATTGAGCAGTCAGTAGCATTGCCTGTCCTGTCTCAATCTTTGGAAATAGGTCAATCAAGGAATCTCATGTTCCATCTCTCTGGAAAAATCACATCGTATCCCCCTATACAAAGGAGGAAATTTGGCAGATATCACTAACCTTAGATCTATAGCAATCTTACCCCCATCTCCAAAATACTTGAAAAATGTACTTAAAAATAATTACTAAACTATCTATTTCAGGAAGAACTTCTAAACCCCATACAACAGGGTTTCCATCCCACCCATAGAACTAGCACTATACTTTTAACCTTTACACATACTGCCTATAGAGCTAGAGACACTTGCAAACTAGTCTGCTGCTTATTTCTGGGCTTGTGTAAAGCTTTTGAGACAGTATATTACATCCAACATCTACTTCAAATGTCTAGGTCTATCTCAGCCTACCCTTCTATAGTTCAAAAGCCACTTTCTCAATAGGTATGAATCAGTAAAATGGCATGCTACCTTGTCTCCATACCCCCCAGTCACACTGGTGTACCACAAGGCTATATCCTTGGTCCGCTTCTCTTTAACATTCTCACCAACACTCTCCACACATCCACACAATTGGCCTCCCTAATATAATATTCAGATGATTTCACAGTGATATGCACATCAGACAACCTGGATAATCTCCAAGATGTACTCAGGATGTCTTAACAGTTATTTTAAACTTGGCTTTGTAACCCACAACTCATAGAAAAAAAAGACTACCCCCCCAAATGTCTCTTTCATGAAAAACAAAACTTAAAATCATCTATCAGAATAATTAAAGCATTGAAGTCATTTCTCATAGCAAACTGGGGATGATAACCAATAATAATCTTAAACTTGACCTGCGTATACAAAATTGCATAAATACTCACCAGAAACTGGTGAGCTAAAAACTTTCTCACTAATACAACTAAAACTACACTTGCTTGTATGTACCTCCTCCCCTCACTACTTTATGCTACTCCCATCCTTATTAACCTCCAGGCTTCACAAAAAGCAAAACTTGAACAATGGTATAATACAGTGGCTAATTTTCCTGCATATATCTCTTTCAGGACATACCACTGTATGGTCTCAAACACTCTAAATTAGTTTGAACTATCCCATCCACTAAAAATACACCACAACTTCTTACCACATATACAATTATCCAGTATCCATCTGCTTGCCTAGCACTAAATGCTGTTCTATACAGTTATGTTCCCAGTCAGTTATTATAATCCACTGACTAAAAACTCTTGTCTGTTCCTAAACCTATCATATCTGCTGGCGATGGTCTGTACTTGTACTATGTTGTTAAGGCCTGGAAGTCCTTACCTGTATCCATCAAATCAATACCCTCCTTCTAGTATTTTAAAGTTTTTTCTAAAAGACAACCTAGACAAAATCTGGATCTGTTCTTGTTCAACCAGAGGATAAATTATATCCCTAAACATGAACAAGTACCTATTCACATCTTACACCTACTTACCCCACTTCTTCACTCATTTCCTTACTCATTTTCTCTCCCGACTCTCAATCTAATTATGTTTTAACCCTACTTTTTTCCACTTATTTCATATTGCAATTACTATTTGTATTATAGTAACTTACCTTTCATTTCTCTGAACTAGCTAATATTTCTCTAAATATTAAATCATCATAAAAGTTGCATCTATTCTTAACCAATGATTTCACATTATGTCCAATTTAGTATAATTATTTAAACTGTAGATTGTTTTATTATTTTTATTGTCTTACTTTTTAAAGATTGCAAAATCATTGTATTTAAAATGTTCTTTATAATACTTTGGAACTTTTCTCCCCAGGCCTCCACTGAAAATGGGCACCTACCTGTTGAGACTTTCCTGGTAATCAAATGTCCGTAAATAAATAAATAAGAAATCTGCACTAAAGTTACTACTCAG
This sequence comes from Protopterus annectens, assembly GCF_019279795.1. Classification (NCBI taxonomy): domain Eukaryota; kingdom Metazoa; phylum Chordata; order Ceratodontiformes; family Protopteridae; genus Protopterus; species Protopterus annectens. The sequence goes on along the minus strand of NC_056735.1, from coordinate 1,071,001,430 downwards.
TAAATCAGAAGAAAGGTTGCATCTTCAGATGAATATACTGTTACCACTTACCACATATGTTTCAGTTTGAGGATGGTCTGAGAAGGTACCAGGCACAACATATAAAATAAATTTTCTTTGAGCAGTTGTGATGATCAAACAGATAAAATATATTGGAGCAGGTTTTGCATAAATATACATCATTATCATAAAAGTTATATCTATTCTTAACCACAGTGGTGCAACAGTTAGAGTTGTTACCTCACAGCAAGAGGTTCTCTGTTTTGATTCTCAGCTGGGGTGCCTTCTATGTGGAGTCTGCATATCCTTCCTGCGGTCAAGTGAATTTCCACCAGGTACTCCATTTCCTCCCACATTCCAAAGACATGCAGTAGGTGGACTGGACACTCTTAATTGGCTGTAGGTGAGAGTGTGTGTGCGAGTGAGTGGTCTGAATGAACTACTGCTGCAGGGCTAGCCACCCGGTGGTGCAAACCTTGGCTCAAGATGATTGTCACTGTTGAAGGGATACTCCAAACCCATGTTCAAAATGGAAAAAAGGGGTTGAGAATGGATGGATGGATGGATGGATGGATGGATGGATGGATGGATGGATGGATGGACACATCATTGGAGTAAGTGGGATAATAAGTACTGCTAGGCAGATGGGAATAACCGATCTGTTAAAAACAACTTCCCCAGTATTGATTCCCTAGCATTAGATATGTACGGAAAGCTATTCATGACAAAAAGACAGGTGAATAGGGATTGTTTTTGGAAATATATAATGGCATAGAGGCTGGAGGAAATTAGATATCAAGAGTGATCCCTATCCAAGATTCTGGATCTGTCATTTACTCCCAGTTTGTGACTAATTCAAGGAGATTTAAAATATCTGCATGGTCATGTTTACACAGATACTTTTATACAGTCTCTCCTTTTTTAATTTCTCCAAGTCTTTTGGGATTCTAATACCATGATGAAATGGACCGCATCCCTAAGTCAAACTACAATTAAAGTTCATGAAATTAGTATTGTTTCAGTCTTTAATGTTAGCCAGAAGTGCTCTTCACAGCACCCTCAGTGTGCCCAGTAATGACTCCTTCTGCAATTCCCGTGGAGTCACATCTATTGGTAACATATGTAAATGCAATTGTAAATTCTTTGTTATAAGACCTGTTGCTCCTACAACTACTGGAACTGTCTTGGTATCCTTCTTCCACATTGCCTTCATTTCTGCCTACAAATTTTGGTATTTTATGGCATTGTATCGCTCTGTACATAAGACAGCATAGTCACTGGGTGTAGCAATTTCAATGATCAATGCTACTTTTGTCTTCTTTTCATGAACTATTTTATCTGGTTTTCTCACATTGATTTTTTGAACTGCTGTTAATGGATGATACCATGTGATATAAACTTCATTTTTTATGATGATTTGTAGCTCATGTTGCCAGTGTTATTCAGCTACTTCAGTATTATAATGTTTGCACAATCCCCAATGCAACAGTCTTGCCACATTATTATGCCTTTCAGTATACATACCTTCTGCAATTAGTATTTTACAACCAGCAACAAGATATGTGACTGTTTCCAATTCTGCTTTACAGAACTTACATTTGTCTGTTTCTCCAACATGTTCAATAGACTTTGTAAACCAACCTTTCATCTTTTGGTTTAAAGGCATCTCTCCTTAACCATTCCTGCATTACATCCTGATCAACATGAGGTTGTTCCAAGAGTTTTCTATATTTGCAAACTATATTTATGCATTTTCCACATTTCTTGCCTTCTCATCTGATCCTTCACCTTATATTCTTACATTTTTTGGTGCATTCAGTTGCTTCCTGATTTTTTATTTACTTCCGGTTTGATTTCCATTTCCACTTGACACTGATATGCCTCTGCTGAGCTAAGCAGGGAAGTCATCTTAGACTTATTCTCCTCGTGTTTCAAAACTTTCACTATATTTGGGTCTTGTGAGGTCAGCAGATATGTATGCAGTCCGATGATTGCAGATCTATACGTGCAATTAATTCTGAGGAGGCCCATACCTCCATCAGAATGGGGAATATATAATCTTGGTATGCAGTGATTTTTATAAATCATTTGTTGAACAAGAAGTATCCTTCTTGTTTTCCTGTCTAACCTATCCCACAGCTTTTGGAGCCAGTCACTCATTCCAAAACTGTAAGTTAGGACAGGAAGAGCAAATTGATTTATAACTTGGACTTTGTTTCTAGATGTCCACACTGTTGTCAGTATTAATTTTAGTCTTCTAATGTATGAGTTACTGAGTTTTATTAATACAATCCCTCTTGCTCATGTTCTTTTATATCATATTCCTGTCCCAAACTGATGATTTCTTGGTGCTGCAGCTTTCCCACTATAAAAATTTGTTTTTGCACATTTACCAAGGCCAAATGACATTCTTATATCATCTGAAAAAGTTTTGACCACTTGCAGTTGTGCTTTCAGTTCCTCGTCTAATGAACTTTATAGTTTTAAATCATCTACAAAAGGAAGATGGGAAGTCTTTCCACTTTGTTGTTTTCTGGAAGTCAAATTGTAGCCATGACCTAATCTAAGTAGACAACTTAATGGGTTAAGGGCAAGACAAAAGAGCAGCAGTGACAGAGAGTCACCCTGGAATATCCCCCTTTTGAATTTTCATCCTTGGAATAATAATTATTAAACACATGTACATTTTGTTTCATATGACTTTCTTTTATTATCCTTTTGTTCCATTGCCATGATTGAGTTTTCTTCTAAATGACTATAAACTCTGTTGGCATCAATTCCAGTGTATAGTTTATACATTGTCGGAAGGCAAGTTACTGGTATATAGTTTTTAGGATAGCTTGCAAGTCACTCTTAAGTAGGAGCATGTTTTTCCTGTTGTTAACCAGGCTGATGTCTGTTTGGGGTGCACATATAAATACTTTTCACTCATGGCTAAAGCTTCATGTAACAATGTTAATATTTTAGCCAGAAGTTAGGTACTGCATCTGGGCCTGGGGTTTAACAATTTGGAGCTTTTCTTAACTTTGCTTAACTTTGTTTCAGTCTCTCTGGCAGTTACTTCATCCCATGTCATATCTTGTGCATTTGAACTTGTTATTCTTTCTTTTACTTCTTCTGTCCATTTAGCATCTTTGTTATGTTCCACAGGATCTTCATAGATACTTCTACAAAATATATCAATTTCTTCTTTTTTGTTTGGTGGTGTTTGAATTCCTTTTGCCTTGTTTCCCACTTCTGTATAAAACGTTTTTGAGTCATCAATAAATTGCTTTGTACCTTTCCTTTATATTTATCTGTCTATCTTCTATGTTTTTCTGTCTGTGCTGATAGTTTTAGTTTATTATTTGTGAGAGCGCATAATAGATCCTGATCTGTTCTGATACTGCACGTTGCTTTCACCACGTCTATCTTTCTGAGTATTTTTGTTGATCTGTTCCCTCTTCTATACTCTTTTAACAGTGACACTTCTTGTCTTAATTGCTTTATAGTTTTCTCTATTCAATACTTCCATGATGGAATTTGATTTCTCATCTTCCTTTCCCTTACTACCCTGTATTTTTGTGGTAAGACTATCTGTTATTAATTTAGCTGCACAGTAGTATATCCTGTTTGCTTCTATTATATCACATGGATCTCTATTGACAGTCCTAATTACTGTGTTCATTTGTTTTATCAAACTTCTAACATTTTGGGTTTTATTGACCTTCAGTAGTCTATTTCTTTCATTGATCTTAATACGTCTGTCCATCTCTATTAAATCAAGCAACTCTTCTCTTATTTCCTTCTAAACTGAGAGCACATTCTTTGTTGTCCATTTCCTGTGGGCATTCTACAGAAAGTTCCAAAGCATCTTCCTCTGCCACATTCTCTTCAGTTTCATCCTGTATCATCTGTTGTTCCTTCATATGGGGACTTACTGGCCTATCACTTCACAATTTTGACTGTGTCAGAGTTACAACATTCCTGTTCCTCTCCTTGGTGTGCAACTGCAACTGAACATTTGCACTGTTTTTCTATAGAAGGCTCCAAAGTATCTTCATATGGTAACTGATCAGATGTTTCTTGCTCCACTGGTTTCTCTTTAATTTGGGGATCTATTGCACTATCTTGCTGTGGTGTTTTCCGAGTTAGATTTTCTATACTAAATCCTTCGCTTTGCAGGTACTCCATAACCTCAGTTTCTATTTCTTTAACTTTTCCATTACTAATTCTAATTTCTACTTTTCCTTTTTGTTTGCTTATTTTTTGTATTGCAAAAATTTCTATGTCTGGATGCCTTAGCCTGTATTTCTCTTCAAATAACTTTGGTGCTGCTCTTTTTGTATTGATTACTTTGGTCTTCCCCTTTGCATGAATATTACAACATATTAAATCTCTTTTTCTTTCCCATGTCTATATTTATTCTTCAGATGTCTCCTGATCCTCCTGGTTCTCTTTACTTTGGGGACTCATTCCATTGTGCTGTGATGTAACCTATGTTAGACTTTTTCTACACCAAGTCCTTCACATCACAAGTATTCTACAACTTCATCTTCTATTTTTTTAACTTCTATTTTACTATTTTTCTACACTACACTACTAATCTTCCTACACTAAATACTTCACATCACATATATTCCACAACTTCAGCTTCTATTTTTTAACTTCTATTTTACTGATCATCTGTTCTACATTCCCTCTTTGTGATATTATTTTTTATTGTGAAATTTTCCATATCTGGATGCCTTTGCCTACAAAGAGACTTGATCCCTGCTGAAATCCAAAGATAAAGCCTAGGATCATTGGCACAGAACTGGATCCCTTACAGACAAACAGAAATGCCTTGAACTCCGTAAGAAGTCAAATAAATTGTTAAAACATACAAAATGTCATACTAGCACAATATGCATATATATATCAAACTACCCCCCAAAAATTCTAGACAACCACTAACAACATTCTCCATCCAGGAAAGGCAGGTACTCCCCCAGCAACCATAACTGATACCTCACTCAATGTTGTCACACATTTCAACAAATTCTTCATAGAATCCATTCTCTCCCTAGCTAACCCTCAAAACTGTCCATCCTCCAACCAACCACCCAATTACCATGCTACAAACAATTGCTTTACCTTCCACCCTGTCTCTACTAATACTATTAAGATACTCCTTAAGAAACTTAAATCTACCACCTTAGCTGTTAACAAACTCCCAGCTAATTTCTTGAAAATAGCTGCTGATGCAATGGTAAGCCATATTTTCATTCTTATCAACCATTCAATATCTGAAAATCTAGTTCCTGAGATCTAGAAAATTTCTCACATTATTCCACTCCACAAAGGGAGTAACTCTAAAGAGTTAATCAATTATCAGTCTATAACAATACTATCATCTCTGTCCAAAATACTGGAAAGGTGTATACACACACAAATCATGGAGTACCTCAACATCTACAACCTTCTTACAAACACTCAACATGGCTTCAGGCCCCATCACAGCACCACAACATTCCTTATGTCTTTCACTCATATAGTTAACAACAACAGAAATAATAGCAATTATATCTCTGATATCTTTCTTGACCTCTCTAAGGCATTTAATATGGTTAAGCACACCAAACTCATTAAATCCCTCTCAGAACTGAATCTCAGTAAACCCATTACCTGGTTTCAAAATTATTTAACAGGCAGACAGCAAGTAGTACAGTGGAGGCAAGAACTTTCTCCTTTATTACCTGTCACACTTGGTTTGAACTTCCCCATTTTCACCTTTACAACCAGCTTATACTAACCCATACGATTCTGTACTACCCTGATAAAACCCCTGCATTACAAAACCTAATATACTCATACTCCAGTACTAGGGTCCTACACTCCAACAATACACTTCTCCTTCAAGTCACTAAATTCAACAACACTGCAGGAGCCTCCCTCTATTCCAGTTTTATAGCTAAAAAATTGAACACTTTGCCCACTAACATAGCCACATTGTCCATAGTTCAGTTTAAAAAAATCTCTAAAAACACACCTACAAGCAAATTGGATCTGTAACTGTGACTGCCCAGGCTAGTCTAATTCCATCTCCTTCTGTTCACCCAGGGTAAACTCTCCTCCCACATTCTCAAGCGGCACACTTCTCTTTGTATCACAAGTCTCTTTCCTCATACCTCTCTCATCCTCTCAACAGCTATTGTGTCTTCTAAATATATATACTTGGTCTATACTTTATACTGTTATAATACTGTATCACGCTGAATGTTATTTAGATTGTGCAGTTTAAAGTGTTTCACCTTTGTACCTGTATAGTGTACCATATTTTGATCTTACTGTAGTTGATGTTCAGTCTTACATGTGACTGTTATATTTTTCTTTGATGTAAAATGTATAATGTTATTCTGCACCTATGAAACTGTACTTGTAGCTATGTTATACATGGATCTTATCTCTAGTTGATATACAGTCTGAAGTGTTATCCTAGTTTTCTTTGATGTAGAATGCATGCTATTATTCTATAGCTATGAAATTGTACTTGTTAATTTATGTTATATGTGGAGCTTTTCTCCCCAGACGTCCATTGAAAAATGAATTGTGTCCATTCAGACTTTCCCGGTAACCAAATGTAAAATAAAATAAATAAATAAAAATACATTTGCCTGTATTTCCCTTTGAATATCTTTGGGGCTGCCTTTTTGTGGTGATTAATTTGCATAAATATTACACCATATCAGATCTCTCTTTCTTTTCCATGCCCTTATTTCTTTTTTATACCTTTCAGAAGTCTCTAGATTTTGTTCTTTATATATTCACACTTCCTCTGATGCTTTTTCCCCCAAATGGTTCAAGGTTTCTTGATCTATATAATGTTTTTTCATAAAACTGTTGTATTAATGAACACAAATTTTTATTTGAAGCTTCTGACAGTTTCTCTTGTGGAAGTATTTTTCTTTCTTCTAATTTCTCTCTTAATCTTTTTGTTTATCTTCTGTCTGGAAATTTTGGGCTTCTTGCATAATGGTAGCAATACATCATTTCTTTCTTATCCTCAATAGTCCACTATATTGTCTACATGGCTCTTTTTTGGTCTATCAGTTTTTGTGATTTTTGTGGACTGCTACTTCCTTCTACAACAAGGGTTCATCCTCCCCCTGGGCCTGGCCTACTCACATTGTAGGAATGTTTCCATGTCTTGAGGATTTTACACTATAATTTTTTCCAGTCCTGGCACCAGTGCGCTTACCAGGATTGGGCACTTTTTTATCCTGGGTCTTGTGCACCTAGCTATCTTTTTTATTTTTTTAACCTACTTCTGTCCAAGATATATGCTATATAAAATACATTCTATATATCAGGGTCCACCTCATGAAGGTACTCACTAAGACTTGAGGATGAATTCAATTCCAAACCTATATAGGACGTGCTGGAGGGATAGATTTCTGTCCCAGAGACTCCCTATGCTTTGGAACAGGATTCCAACCTACATTAAGCAGAGCCCCTCACTAACACTCTTCAAGAGAAACCTTGACGAGGGGATGGGAATCAGAAAATTTACCCTGGGGATCACTGCAGTGGCTCTGCTGGACAGAGGCACAGGGAACTAATAGCTCTGCTGGACCGAGGCACAAGGAACTAATCTAAGTGGGAGGCAAAAGCCAACACATTCTGGCTAGGCTTATAGATGCCCTCGGGCAGATAGCCTAGTACTTACCTATGAACCTATGAACCTAATACTACTCCTGTTTGCTTGCTGACTTATCATCTCTCCATTTGGATCCCACCTGCATAGATTGTCAGATGTTCACTAATACAAATTTTAGGTGCTAGAAATGTAAGAAGAAGGTCATGTGAGTTTGTAATTTACTTCATGTCCTGCTCAAAACATGAAGAATTTTAAAATTGATTTCAGGAGTCTCCTATAGTGGAAGTTACAACTTAAAGTGATGTTTAAACAATTGTTGGGGCCTGTTAGAATCAGATTCAAACCGATAAAAAACAATAGGGTATTTGATCTATTGCAACGACTGACACAAACATAGCTATTATTAGATAATAGAAATAATATGTTTTGTCATGAATGAATGAGCTGGATCACAGGGAAGTTATAGTAAGCATTCCTAGATTATATTTTGAAATAGAGGGCTTCCTTTATATATTAAGAAAGACAGGGATTAAATTTATATACACAATCATGTAAACTTGTAAAAGTGTGTAAGCATAGTTGAAAAGTTGGTAATCTAGTTTATTTTAACTATAATCATTATAGCTATGTCATGAAATTTCAGAATTATATATACATACACACACAAATGCACACACACACACACACACACACACACACACACACATATATATATATATATATATATATATATATATATATATATATATTTATTCAGTTTTGATATTATCATTATCATCTCATTATAAATAGGTCAGGCAGATATTTGTTTTAACTTTGTTAGCAGTATATTATATTCTATGGGTGTTAATTTAACTAATTGGACATACATGGCTGAGACTTTCCCTAGATTTATGCTGTGCCAAGCTGCATGGATGATATTTATCTAAGATATTGAAAAATAACTTGCATAATATTAACAGACTGGTTTATTTGATTTTTTTATACTAGTTTATGCTAACAATGATCTGTCTGAAAAAAAGTCACAATATACAAAATCAACAATTACTATGTTAAAAAAGCATAAACAAAAGTTATAACACAAGCAAGTCTTAAATTCAAAAAGACAGGTGCTGTACTGCTTCACAAATGGATGTTTCTTAAAACTGTAGAACTTGCTGCCAATATTTCTTCATACCAATGATACTGCCTTCTAGAACATAACATTTTCTTATCATTCATAATGGTATTTAAGCGTCTTATCCCATGAAATGTATTGATTCTGCAATCTTTGTCTTCTGTTTTCTCACTAACATTGCCTTTGGTATAAAAGAAGGAATGACACATACATTTAGGTACCTATTCTACAATTAATTACGTTTTAGCTCCCCTAAGACAGGAAGAAATGGAAACAGTTGATCTGCTGTGGCAACCCCTAACGGGAGCAGCCGAAAGAAGAAGAAGAAGTTTAAGATGGAATACTATGAAAAATCTGTTCCCAAGCTTTACAAAATATTTTGCATCATACATTTTCTTTTGGACAGTACCAGAAAATATGAACAGCATATGCTCTCTTTTATCCATATCTCCAACAATTAGTGCCACATTTCCTATTCTGGATGAAAATTTTGAGAAGTATGAAGTACATTACTCTTACCTCCTGGCCACATATGTGGGACCATCTTTGAATACTATTAATCATTTGTCATAAGGGATGATGCCACTCTTCTGGTGCAAGTATTACAACTTTCATGGCTTCCCATCTTTTCTGGAGCTGAAGTATACTAGACTTGCTTTTTTTAAGTAATATATCTTAATAAATATTTTTTGATTAATTTTTTTCTTCATAACTCACCATTGTTTCAGCTGAATCATTTTCCTTCAGTTGGACTGAATACCTAGGATCTCTCTCTCTCCATCTAGTATCAAAATTGCCATTATCCCCTTATTCTTTTTTCTTTGGGTTTGGGAGATACTAGCCATGTGTTTCCATTACAATACTTTCATCTATTTTCAAAATAGAATATTTTGTCTATTTCTGGACTGCAATATCTCTGGATGTGTCCCTTTATCTCTGTCTCTGTAGCCTGTCAACTTATATCTCACTTCTTCAGGAGCTCCATCTTCTAGCTTAGTTTTCAATGTATATTCTTCCAGCGTCTAATTCCATCCCTCCTACTGGGGAAAAAAATCTCCATTTGGCCAATGCCTTCTTCTTGAATTTGAAGTTTTTCTGCCACTTTAGAGTAAGTAGGTTGGAAAGTGTGGGATTCCCCTATTTTACTGCTCAGGCATTAGCATAACCTTGATATCTCTGTATGAGTGTTGAAACGCTTTGGGTTTTTATCCATTATTGTGCTGTATCAATAATGTATAATGGAGAAATAATAACTTTAAGCATGTCAACCCTGCACATAAGTGAAATAATTCTTTCCCTTTGCTTACATATTTTGGACATTGTTCTTAATTTCCACCAAAATCACTCTTAACACTCTCCAAAATTGAAGTACCTACACTTTATCCTAAAATACTTAAAGTAGACATCTTCCTGTATCTCAGCTATTGTTCTCTTATTCCCCCACCCTCTTCTCCTATGCATACTACCACTGCCTTGGATTTATTATTGCTCAATGTATTTACTTGTTTAAAGTATATGAAATATGTTAAAATGTACTGTAAATATTATTTTAAGTTACCTAATATTAGTAGTACAGTCTTTAGCAAATACCACATCTGCCTTCTTTTATAATACTAGCAATTTATTTTGGACATTTAATGTTGATAAAAGGCTCAGTAGAGAGGGAAACCTTGCCTAGTCTCTATTTAATTTATGCTTTAGTAATAAGCATTAATAAGTATCGCACAAAAATTGTCGTATATGATTTTTAACCAGGCTGCAAACCTCTCTGCAATGTCCCCTTTTCTCAGAGATTTAAAAATGACTTCCCATTTTAACAAATAGAATATTTTCCTCATCAAGTAAAACAATTTTAGCCTTGGAACTATTTTCTTTGCAAAAACTTTAAGAAGGGGTGAAAGTGTTTACCGATTATCTGTGCTTTGACAGCCTTTAATAAATCCTTCTTAACCAACATGGATTATTTGAGGCAAGGCAGAGTGTAACTTTTTGATTAGCATTTTGACAAGAATTTTTATATTAACTTTTATACAGCTGTTTAAAATTCCTTATATCTCTACAATCCCATTGCCTTTAGGTAACATAATTATTCTGGATGTAATCATTGAAGGCAAGAATGTTTCTGCTTCTTTTATTTCATTGAAGAGGTCTACAAAAACTAGAGATACTTCCACATAACTGTCTTATACTTTTTAATAAGGACCCCATGCATTTCACATGAATTCCCTTCCTTTATATTTTTAATGGTTTTCTGGACTTCTACAAAACACACATCTGCATCTTAAAATTGACCTTTCTTGTTTCAGTAGATACCCCTATTCAGGTCCCATTAACTGATAATTCTCTTGAATCAACTGTACCTGCAGAGGTATAAAGATTTTTATAAAATGGTATGAACACCTTTCAAATTTCCCTATGAATTTTATTAGTGAATTGTCTTTTCCAAGTAAATCTATACTACTGTCTGTTTTCTGCTTTCTTTAAAGTTTCTGGCTATATGGTTTGAGTGAACATCACCTGGCATCCAACAGAACTCTCCCATGCAGACACTTTGTAATATTTGAGATTAAACAGTTCAGTCTGATTCTATAATGACCACTCTGCTTTGGTTGTGTATCTGTCATGATTCTTGCCTTTCTGTCCACACATTTAAATGTTACTGCTTCACTGAGTATCAGTGTTTCAAATTAGACCCTCTCCTTTTTACCTCTGTTCTTTCACCATAATTTTGCGATTATTGCTACTTTTATTCCATCCTACCCATAACATAGCCACATCTTGTTTGTCTTGGAGATTTTTCACAAATGGTCTGACCTGAAATTTCATGAAGTTTTTCCTGCCTACTTGTTTCATTCTGTTTGTAGTTTCCCTGCCTCCAACCTATTGGTGACCTTTCAGAGGCTAATAAAATACTATTCATTCTAAATTGGACAAGACTAGGTATGTGCTTGTTGCCTTTTATCTGTATAAACTGTGAGATCTGCAGCAAATTTTGCAACCCAAACAAAAATGTAATCGATCCATCTGTTTTCTGGGTGTTCTCAAAAAAGTCAATTGTTTGTTGTTGATATGACATCTACTCCAAAGACCTGTCCAGCTCACAGGATATATTGGAGGAATTCCTTTGGGGAACTATGTAATTTCTTAGCATGTAATTCCTTCTTCCTGGATAAGATATCTTCCTTATGATTCAGTAATAATGTTAAAATCTTGCATGCTAAAGAAATTAAATAGTCCAGATCATCCCAGTGTGGTACAATCTAATTATCAGTTTTCCAAAATCTTCCTCAATTTCATCCTGTCCAAATTATCCATTTCACTTTTTTGCTGATTTGTATCTTTTTGTAAGTATATCTGAATCTTTGTTAAACAATACGGCCGCTTCATGCTGTCTTCCCATTCTATTAGTATCTATAACTACCTGAGAATACTCACTTATGTGGACAATGTCTAATTTTTGACCAGCATGCATCCATTGTTGTAAGAAGGTCCTTCTATATTGCACAGCTTATAAACAAAGGCATTGTGTCTACATCTGGGGATGCCATTATCTCCCCTTTACTCAGTCCTCATTAGGCCAGTTATTGAATATAATTCCCCCTTTGAGAAATATCTGTCCAGACACATGTAACAACTGGAAAGCCCACAGGGATACCTTACTAAAAGGATGCAAGGCCTAAACAACATGTCCTACATGTTCTAACTCAAAGCCCTGTCACAATACTTGGTATCCTACAGACTGCTAAGAGGTGACCTGAGTCAGGCATATTGGACATTCTCTCACCCAATACTGATGGATTTCTGCACATCAACAAATCAAACTGCATCAGAAATACTTGGGTTAGGGATCGAAACCTCTTCTGCCACATTAGAATGGCTTGGAGGGTAAGGTATATCTCACAGAGGATACCACTGCTCTAGAGCAGACTCATCATCTACATAAAACAAAGTTAATCCCTGTCCATATTCAAGTATAGCTTGTATCTTTGGATGGGAAATAGAAGCCCCTGTACTACTACTGGACAGATGCAGCTCTTAAATGATTTATCCCCTACATGGGTCCCCATAAATGATCTATGGTATGATCTCAGTTATTCTTATTAGGAGTATTGTACATTTTTTGATCATGGGGTAGGTAAGGCCAATCTCCAACCAAATCAGATAAATTAATTCCAGCATAAAAAGAGAAATTGTTTAGGCTTAAAATGGCCTGTGAGTGCATCTAGCCTATTGCTTTCTTATGAACTTGTAAGAAAAATACCTTTATTTTCCAACAATACTTAATTTTCTTTAGTGGAGAAAAGTTATTTGCTTGCCTTCACTCTGAAGTTTCTTAAATAGTTCTTCCTTTTTGCTGGGTGTGAAAGTATTAAAATTAACATTTCATTGAATTCAATGGCAAATTTGACTGAAAGCCCGTTCTTCTTCTTCCTCACTGAAAATGTGATGAGATGTTTATTTTTTCAGTACAGTACTATACCCCTTTATGGTATTCAAGACTACACAGCCAGCAGCAAATAAGAAGTCAGAACAGTCCCAGATCATAAATGTAATTACTTTATCAAAATTAGATACGTGTCAAACAATTTTCAGCTCTTTTGAAATGTCAAACTGTTTATTGCATTTTTTTATTTCAAATCTCACAATGTTTCTTTGGGTGATACATCTTCAATCATTCCAACATAACCTTTTGTATAAATGATTATTTCGGTTATTTTAGTGTTGCTGGCTGATATAAGTTGGTTATTTTCACTTTATCATGTTTTCTTTGAAATTTTTATGACTATTGTTAGTAAATAGTTAACTCTTCTTGGCACTTCATTGAGTATATGGGTATTTGACAGTGGTAAAAATTGGATATTACTGCTCTTCTGGCTGTGGTGGTGGTCTGTTTGATTGTGATTCTGTAAGAGTTTCAACACATGGATTTTTGTGATCAGTAGGATGCCTTGCAAATGAAAACCAAGGCATATAAGGACGAAGTTTATGTCTTCCAAGAGAAGGTAGCTAAATTTGTGACTATTTTAGGAGAAATGGGAGATAAGGCATGCAGAAAACAGTTGTATGCAATTGCAGTTAGGGAAAAAGAGGAATATTTGGACTGTATGTTGTATGTGAGTAACACATTATTGAAATGTTAGCTGGCTATATTCCACTGGAGTGTGCCTACAAGATTGTTTATATATAGTTCAGACTAGCAGCTGGTCATCTACAGAGTTTGCTTGTGAGATTTTATTCATAGTATGTTGAACAGTAGGGTTTACTCCAACTTTGGAAGTCTGGTCATATCTTTCATGTGCGTAACAGGAGCACTTTGATATTGGGCAATGACTACTCACTTCAAATTACAGATCAAGTCCAATTTTATGAGGTTAAATGAGAAAGAAGTAAAAGGTGAAGTGTATGCAGCATGTAGTGGGAAACAGCCATGGACAAGCTAGTAGTGATTCATAATTCTATATTTCATTACAGTACAGGGAACAGAAGTATGGAACAGACAATACAAATAGTTGACTGCATAATGACATACAGATGAAGATGGGTATGGAAATGTGGTTACATTGACCTGCAAATATATACAATCTAAACATAGTCACAATGCATTGCAGCATGTGTGAGAAATTGCACAGCAATTTGCATCAATGTATAACAGAACACAGCATGCTGAAAATATCCAAGATACAGAGCAAAGATGCTTTGGATCACATCAGTAATGGCACAGCAGAATCTAGTAGCCATTAGTGTCACCACTCCCCACCTGTATATATGGTGATGCACTCAGAAGCAAGGAAAATATTGGCAACAGTATGGAGCATTCAATAACTTTAGTGGCCAACAGAGTCTCAACAGATAACTGTATGCATTGAGACTCCTTTTGAAGCTTGGTTGAGATGTATCTCCTACATCTGGAATCTACTGGAATACATGCCCTTCAATTCCCTGCAGAAGCCAAAGTATGTATTGCACTTTCTTTCACAACTACAGGGATAATTTAGAGACAAACAAGAGATATTCTCCAGAATACTAAAGATGTACCATGACATAATCATTCTAGGTGTATATGAGCATATCTGTTTTTTTAGTAAATGAAAGGCAACATCCACCAATATACATGGATTTTATGACATTGCCCATATGCCCGGTACTGGTTACCACAGATTGCTCACATTTGTAGTAATAAAGGCCCCATCTGACTCACAGTTACTGTGGTATGTGTATAAGAAAGGCTGCCATTCACTGAACTACAATGTAATACAGGAAGCCTGAATTTTAAATGCACCATATTTCCTGTGGACTCACTGGATTTTCTCCTTATGTCTGCTGTTGTTATAATGATCTGTTTCTCTTAAAAGACTGCCCTTGTATGATTATTTCTTGCAGTAAAAAATAAAGAGAGAGACTCATAGAGGTCAGCAAATTTACTGAGTTTTAACTCTTTTTAATAGCTGAGTTGCATATGCATCTATAGTATCATTGGGAACGTGTAACCCTATAAAAAATGAATGGCAAATACATGAAAAGCTTGTTTTAAGTGTTTGATAATTTTTGATTTAAGATTTTCAAGCCTCCTTGATGGACTTTTTCTGACAGCCAGTCTTTCAAATATTGCTCTGGACTAAAGGACACCTTTGGATTCATCAGATTCAGTCAGTGTTTAGGTCTTGGAAATTGTTCCTTTGTATCAACTGATAGTGCCCCAACAGTAGCTAGGCCTTATAAGATATTGCAGGTACCTTATGAACCACAAATCCTGTGTACTTTAGCGTGGTTTTGTGTTCCTGTGCTTTTGGTTTTGTTCTTTATTGTAGGTATCTTCTTTCCTCATCACAGTGCCAAAAGCTAATATTACTATTCAACTATTTGGAAACCTTTACCCTTCTGGTTCTTGCGAGGTCCCTAGAACCCACCTAGTGCTGCTTGAAAACAGCCAAATGTTGATTTAATCATCAGAGTATTACTTTCAGAAGCTTTCTTCTGTGGATCCTGCTACAGCCTGTGCTCATACCAGGGCTTGCAATGTATTTTATTTCTTCTTACTGTCTACAAATCATTATTTGATAATGCCATTTTCATTAATATAGCCCTAGCTACTGGTAGAGTTCTGAAAGTATTACATCCTTGCATGTCCTGACATACAACACTTGAATTCATTGTATTAAGGAGTATTGATTCTGATACATCATTTGTTTTCCCATACCACTCTTGTGTTTGGACTTCTTTGCCATCTGCATCTTGGATGTAGATTCCCAATTATGATAAGGTCATTACTATTCTTTCAAGCATGTGACTTAAGACACTCAGACTGAATCCTTGCCCATGTAGGCTAGTGGAGGCTATCTAGATATACTTGCATAAGTAATTTGTCAGATCCTGGCTTCTTCTTTGATGGATGGGGGAGGTTTCACTGGCTTTTGAGGAAGCCATTGTCATCCTCAAGACTCATCGTCAAAAAAAAAAAAAATATATATATATATATATATATATATATATATATATATATATATATATTTGTATCCTGCTATTTTTAATAACTACTGCCCAGTATCAAACCTTCCCTTTTTTTAGGAAAAGTTATTGAGAAATTCATTTATAAGCAGCTTAAGAAATACAGGGGCATGACCAAGATGGTGAGCAGGTGACTGCTCTGTTTTTTAGCTCAGCATCATTGTAACATATCTGACAGGGCTTTTACTAACAAAACTCAAATAGAACATTTTAAAACTTGATAGAGTTACAGTTGAACATCTGCTGAAAGATTTTACTACAAAAAATAAAAAGTTTGAATCTCTTTTAATTGCTTTTTCCTGTCAAGAAAACTAGAAAGAACAAATTGTCTCAGAATGAGACACTCTAAACCCAGTGTACAGGACAGTACTATGAAAAAAGACATACAGGCTATACTAAGTAACATCACTGAATTATCTGTAAAGAGAGATAAAATAGAAAGCAAAGGTTCAAAGCGTAATGTAAAAAACAAGTTGAAGTGCTGAGTGAATCTTTTTAAACAACAATCATCACAAATATCGAGTATAGAAGAGGCAATGTATGATTTTGATGGAATGTTACTTGAAAATGAAAATAACACTGTATTTCTTCTAAAACAAACCATCTTATTCTCAGATAAATAGAAGACTTAGAGAACAGATCTAGAAGGGAAAACATCAGAATTTATGGGATTCCTGAAAAAGAAGAGGGGGAGAGTACGATTCAATTCCTTAATACCTAGAGGCCTAAAACTTTTATCCTGCCTAAAGCTTTTGCCTTTGGCATTGAAAGGGCACATAGATCCTTTTCTAACTCATCTTTTAAAAAAAAAAAACACCTTCACCAAGATTAGCGATCATAAGATCATGAGATCATAGGAAGTTACTAGGCTATTGGCCCTGAGGATCTTACAAGCCTAGCCAAGAATTTAGCCCATGTCCCAGTAAGTTAGCACCTGATGCCACTGTCCAGTAGGGACACAGGTTGTATCCCAAGGGTGTATTTTCTATTCCCCATCCAGTTATCCAGGTTGTGCTTAATAAGGGTTAATGAGGTACTCTGCTTCATGTGGAGAGAGAGTCTATTCCACAAAAGGGGGAGTCTCTGGTATACAAATCTGTCCCACCAACAAGTCCTGTTGATGTCACAGACCAGGTTAAGGTCGCTTGTGTGGGTTACTCAAGTGGAGCTTGGCTTGTGGATATGCAGCAGTCCTATCAAGAAGAGGTCTGCGATTGCTTTGTATGCCAGACAGAGGTCACCTCTGAGAAATCTGTAGGAGACTGAGTAGATGGACAGGGCCATTAGCCTATCTGTGTAGGGTAGATGTTTGAGGCCCTGGATTCTCCTGGTGAGGAACCTCTGTGGTCTCTGCAGCTGCTGTATGTGCTTTGTGAGTTACATGCCAAAAGGGGCATTGTACTCAAAAATGGGTCTTATGAGGGATGAATACAGGGATGTTATGACCACCTTGTCCCTGGATGAGATACCCTTACTAATGAGGTGGGCCATGTAGAAAGCATTCTGTACAATAGAGGCAATATGGTGGTAAAAAGTCAATCTGCTATCAACCTGGTTGCCCAAGTCCCTCACAACTGATTGCATGCTTAGGACCTTATTATTAATGTGATAATTTGTGTGGATGTCACTCATCCCCAAAGGGGATGATGATGCATTTTTTTGGCATTCAGTCTGAGGCCATGTTTCTGGCACCAGTCACTTGTTTGGGCAAGACCCTCTTGGAGGATGTCCACATCCCTAGGGGAATTGATGACAGCACCCAGCTTGCAGTCATCTGCAAACATGGTCAGCCATAGCCTACTGGTTTTGGCCTCCACCTCAGAAAAGTATATTCCAAACAACAGAGACCCCAAGACTGATCCCTGGGGTATGCCACTCATTACAGGTCTACTGCTTGAGGTGGCTTCCCCTATTTTGATGAAATGGGTTCTATCAGTGAGCCAATTTGCTACCCATCTGGTAACATATGGATTGATGCCTAGTTGTGAGAGTTTATCTATTATACCTGAGTGGGGAATTGTATCGAAGACATTGGCCAGGTCAAGGTAGGAGGTGTGCATCGTCTTCCTCTCATCCATGGCTTTGGTGACTGTCTCAAAAAAGTTGACCAAATTTAACAGGCATGACCTCCCCTTGACAAAACCAAACTGTGTGGTATTCAGTATTTGGAGGTTGCCAATGTCCTTGTTAATGAGGTTCATTATAATCCACTCCGTGACCTTGCAGATAAGGCTAGTTAGGCTGATGGGTCTACAATTTCCTGGATCCTCCACCTTTGTGCAAAGGGATGACAGTGGCTGTCCTCCACTCAGCTGGGATGAAGCCGATACTCAGGCTTTGGTTGAATAGGGTGGCTAATGATGCTGTAGGTTTCTGCCTGAGTTCATGTAGGATGCAGCCTGGGATGTTATTGGGTCCCATGGAGGCTGTATGTTTTGCCTTTGAGAGGGCAGTGACAACTTGCTCTATAGAGATAAGGGGAGGGAGGCAGATGCTGGAGATGCCCTGATTTATTGATGGGGGGACAGAAGAGTGAAGTTTTCAATGAACATGTCTGCCAACAGGTTGGCTATATCTACAGCATTTGTGTATGTGGTATCCTTGGCCACCAGTTGTGAGCATATCTGGGTGCTTCCTTTGAAATTGTACACATATGTGAAAAAGACCTTATGACTGTCTTTATTAGATGTGGCCAGTTTAGACTTGAAATTTGCTTTGGATGATTTCACTAGTGCCCTTCTTTGCTTGTTCAGGCTAAGGAGAGATTGCTTCCAATTAAGCACCTGCTCTTTCTTGGTCCTGGACAGAATTGTTTTTCCTTTTATTATCGAGTTTATTTATTGCAGATGTCCACCAGACAGGTTCCCTCTTCCTTGAGGAGGAGGATTTCATCCTGTCAGGTATTTCTGATTCCATGCAGCTATATAACTGCTCATGAAGTACTTTGGTGTAGGTTTGGACATATGCGCCAGTTCCTATGGAGAGGGAGGGGGCTGTGAAACTGTTTATACCTTCCCTCAGGAGTTTGTAATCAGCGTTTGAAAAGTGTTTTTGTTTGAACCTAGCTGGGGGGTCAGGGGAGATGATAACTTCAAAAGTGGCTGCTTTGTGGTTGGCTCTTAGTAGGGATGATGACACTGCAGGGATGCTACAGTGGTTACTCATGTTGGTTAATACCAAGTCCAAGATATTTTCATGTCTTGTGAGCATTTGCATTGACAAAATCAAGGAATCTCTGGGCATTGTGTTATGGCATGAGTATTTCTTCCAATCTATGTCTGGATAGTTAAAGTCAACCAGGATCATGGTAAAGGGTTGAATCCTGATAGATTCAAAGAGGTCGAGATAGGTGGAGTGGGCATCTTCAGTCAAAGTTGGGAGCCTATAGCTAGCTATGATTTGAAAAGGGGTCTTGTTAATTGTTAACTGCACCTGGAGTGTCTCCTGTGTATCATACTGTTTGACCAGCCTGGAGGTGTGTATATCTTTTATATATATTGCAACTCCACCTCCTTTTGTTTTGCTGCCCACGGTTTGGAGTCTGAATGTATGATAGGATGAGTAACCTGGTATGGTTGTGGTGCTCTCCGCAGCTTTGAAACAGGTTTCTGTGACTCACAAATGTCAGCATCTTCCAGTGTTAAAAATTCTTGCAATGAGTGCAGTTTTGTGTTTAGACACCTAGCATTTAGCAGCATGATCTTTAATTTACGTTTTGATGAAATTTTCATGTTGGTAGTTTTGACCATATGGCATTGCCTAAAAAAGGCACTATGGGGAAGGCAAGAACCTTTGCCATGCACCTGATGCCCAAGGGAGACAGATGCAGGCCATCTCTGGCAAAGCAATGTGGTCTGTCAAGCATGTCATCCCAGGCTGTCAGGTACTGGATCCCCTTGTAATAACACAAGAAATTAAGCCAACTGTTAAAGTCAATCATTTTCTGTTTGCATTGAGGCATCATTCTGGGTGATGACAGAATGCTGTTTAAAGCTAGGAACATACCTGTCTGGGACACATATTCAGCAAGCTTGATCATGTCTCTCCCTTCATATAGTACAGGCAGGTATACCTCAAGTCATTCACACCAGCATGAACTATGACAGAATCATAACAGTATCTGTTGAGAGACTTGAGTGCATGGGTGATATGGCAGATTCTGGCACCAGACAAACAACTAACCATGACAAACTCCTTATCCAGCCTGGCGAGGGGCACATCTGTGACTAATGTGTTATGACTAATATGTTGGGTTTATGTTTAGGCATTAGTGGCTGTGAGACACAGGTGTGTGGACTATGTGTGGTGTGGTAGGCAGTGGAGTTCACGTGTGTTTTTGCCTTGGAGGTCTCTTTTGTTTGTCTATGTTTTTGTTAAGGACCTCCGCATATGTGTGTGGGGGGGGGGTGTTGTGTAGGTGTGGGTGGTGTTTGACATGTGATGTTTGTGTTGACAACCTTTTCAGTGCCAGATATACTGACTTTGCATCTCTCACAAATTGTTTCCCTAGATGGTAGTAGTAGAGGGCTGTCTATGTACATGAGGCAGTTGCTACACTATCTCAGGATGCCCATCTCAACCAGACTAGTAGGAGAAAATATAGGAAATTATCCATTCATATTTGTCGGAAACTGAGAGAGAGGCCAGAGAGAGCTAAGAAGGTAAAGTGTGGTAGGTCTAAGAGTAGTACTACTAGGTGATCACAAAAGTGCTACTAAGGGGAAATTTGTAGCTGTTATACCTCAAAAAGGGTTAAAAAATGTGCAGCTGCAGCTCTGGATGAAGCAAACCTGTATCTAGTCTATGCTACTCAATTTAAGGTTAAAAACACAGTAAAACTCACAAAGAAGCACAGATTATTCACTTACAGACAAATGAACAGAACTCACAGTATGCAAAAATGCAGATAAACAGTAATGAATTGCAGTAAATAGCAACAAAATATAATCAGTAAATTGCTTTAGAACAGTGCAAAATAAAGATAAATTAGCTCACTAGCAAAACAGTAAAAACTGCTCAAATAAAGCAGCAATTCAGTAGAATACTGTCATCAATTTAATAAGGCTACCAACAAGCAGTAATAAATGCAGCAAACTAAATGCAGTTGAACACCTAAGCACAAGCAGCAAAATGAAGTAGGAAGAGACACATTTTTTTTAACACAAAGTGGGGAAACTGAAGATAATTCAAGGTTAAGAAGTTAAAGCAGTGGGCCTTCACAACATATCTCTCTGTACACAGTAGAATGAGCTGATGTAAATGGGACTGGGGGGAGTGTCCAATATCAAATTTATACTAGAGCCACCAAGCTTTAATACCACAACTGCAGCCAAGTGGAGGGATGGGATACACAAGATCAGAACAGAGGTAAAAACTGAATTCACTAAGTCTAAAAAACAGTTGACAGTTTAAACAGATATGCAGCAAATGTTTTAATCAGAAGTGCAGAAAACAGTTGAAAATAAGCACTTATCTTTTCCAGTCTCACAGCAGAAGACAGGATACCCAAATGACTGCAGCTTTGACCAATCAAGTACAAACTCATTTAAACAATGGTTATTTAAGGCAGAGAAACAGGAGCCAGCCAAATTATCCAATCAAAAAAAAAAAACAAAGCCCAGAAACAAATGATTATACATAACTTCACATTTAATGCAAGTTTTTGTTTTCTCCCTTCATAATAATGTGGGAATCATACACAGAAGGTAATGTAACTTTTTTTCTCTCCTATTGTCTTTTCCACATCAATGTTAGCTTTATATATAATATATAGTACTCAAAATTCAACTAAATCAAAATCTTATTCAACTGCAAACTACTATTTTCACTCATTCATTTCATATATATATATATATATATATATATATATATATATATATATATATATATATATATTATATTCTCTACTTGTTTCTTCATGTTTTAGTCCTAGTGTCATAGTATTTAATCACTGCAGGAGAGAGAAATGTTTACTGTGTTACTTTTAAGTATTTAAAAATAAAGTGGTGACATTTTATTATTATATATACATTTACTACTTAACTGAACTTCTGCAATGTGCTCCATTTAGCTAATATATCTTATAGCTGTGTATGGTTGGTAATTTGGAGCCTTTATTTTAAATATTCATCATTTTACAAGTTATGCTTATAAGCTTCACTTCATTAGAAAATTCCTGCCTACTTACTTTTTTGATGGACTTTTGACAATTTTGTTGACAAGCTTAAGCTTCTAAAGGATTTGCTTAGCTCCCGGACTCATGAGAAACAATCTGTGATGTCTTTCAGGAAGTAGGCATGACCTTTGAACCTGTTTCTCTTCACTGAATACTAACAGCCAATCGGTTTCAAGAATGATCATTTGAACTGTCGGGGAACAGAAAATACACCTCTGGGATTACACCTGTCTCCCTGCTTGACAGGTTGCTGACTTGTTGGAACATGGGCTAAGTTCTTGGCTAGGCTTGTAAGGGCCTCATGGCCAATAGCCTAGTAACTTCCTATGATCCTATGATCCTATGAACTGTGTTTTCATTCATTTAGCAATTATTTTTATCTAAAAAGTCTTATAAGCATATGTTTTAATATTACTAGTGATTTATTTAATCTGAATTAAATTTATATTTAAATAAGAATTACAAATATGTTTCTGACAGTGACAGTTTTAAATGCATTTTTCTCTTGTCTGCCTTAATTACATTATAGTCCTGTATTTACTCATAGTAACAAATAATTATTAGGATTAATCAATTTATCTTAGTTAAATAATTCCACAACTGGCCAAATTCTGGAGTTCTATTAAAAAGACTCTTCATCCAGGAAACCCTTCCTCTCCTAACCCATGTCCCAGTGCAACACCTGAAGACATAGCCAACAAATTTAACAATCATTTTATAAACTCAGTAACCTCAATAATAAATTCTCTCCCCCCCAGAAACGACACTAGCACCACCACAAACTCTATACCTCTTCCAAACCCTCCTGACTCCTTCTCTCTAAAAGCAGTATCAACTAAGTATGTAAAGTCATTACTCTCTAAACTTAAACCTTGCCCCTCATCTTTTGACAAGCTACCCTCTTACTTCCTGCAGATTGCCTCTGAACCTCTTGCCTATCCTGTATCCATCTTAATCAACCGATCCATTTCTGAATCCTATGTCCCCACTGTATGGAAGAATTTCTTTCTCTACCCATTCACAAAGGGGGCAACTCCTCAGACATATCCAACTTCAGACCAATTGCCATACTCTGTCCAATCTCAAAAATCCTATAGAAATGCATTCAGAAGCAGATAATGCATTACCTTCCCCTGGAAAACCTTCTCACACCCACACAGCATGGTCTCCATCCCGGGCATAGTACAACTACTGCACTCATATCATTCATCAATATAGTCTCCCTAGCTCGTGATAACAATAAACTTGTCTCATGCCTATTCCTTCACCTTTCTAAAGCCTTTGACACTGTCTCTCACCCACTCCTTCTAGATAAACTCAAATGGCTCTCTGCACTATCCTCCCCTCTCACTGTATAAATGGGAGTCCCCCAAGGGTCCTTACTTGGACCACTACTCTTTAATATTTTCATCAAATTGCTCTACTCCTCTTGTCCCCAGTCATCTCTTGTGCAATATGCTGATGATTCAACTGTTATAACCATTGCTGACAACCCAACTGACCTCCACTCAACTACCCAGTCATCCTTCCACACCATTGAGACTTGGCTTAGTGATAACAAACTAATACTTAATAAAAAAAAAAACTAAGCTCCTACTCTTCCTCTGTAAAAACCTCACCACACACAAAAGTACATTTACCATCTTATCCTGCAACAATACTATCATCTTAGCTGAATCTAGTACTAAATTGCTAGGTGTTACAATAAATGATCAGCTTAAGTTTGATCTCCATATTACTAACTCGGCAAAAAGAACTCATCAGAAACTTGGACACCTTTTTCGTAGCAAGAAATACTTAATTAACACTGCCCAAATAATTCTCTCCTAGGCTTTATTACTCCCAACACT
This sequence comes from Protopterus annectens, assembly GCF_019279795.1. Classification (NCBI taxonomy): domain Eukaryota; kingdom Metazoa; phylum Chordata; order Ceratodontiformes; family Protopteridae; genus Protopterus; species Protopterus annectens. Next base: position 1,070,977,164 of record NC_056735.1, on the reverse strand, counting down.
CCTGTACAACGTCCACATATTCACAAACCTGAATTCTACACTTATTTCCAAGCTTGAAACTACCTATAATAAGACTGCCAGATTTGCAGCTAACCAAACCTACAAGTCACACTACTGCTTAGCACTACAGCAACTAGACTGGCTAGAATTCCCTCAGCTGCTCCAACTATACCATCTACAAATCATCCACTCTATCCTCTATCTACCCTCCTTCTGCCCCAGCCTCTCCACTATCATATCCAAATATTCCCCTGCTAGGATGCTATGCAGCTCAAATCAAGAATTATTAGATATCTACAAACCCAAAACCAAAATAGTCTGCCTTCTCTATAACTATACCCAGCTACATCCTGGAACCAACTGTCCTTGGAAATAAAATTCCTCCAGCATAGCAAAAGTTTCAAATTAGCCACAAGGAAATACCTAAAAACAAAGTGGTCTTGCCACTGTAGCCAACCACCCTCAAACCACCATCCTTTCACCTATTTCACCACCTCACTCTTAATGTATCTCTAACACTATTCCCCTGCCTCTTCTACTTCTTCCCTTCCTCTATCTCCAACTACTCTTAATTCTTACAGTCTCAAAACAACCTACCTGTCTAGTCTGTCTCCTATACTCTACCTCCCCTACATCTCCTACTAGCCATTCTTACTTTCCTTTCTTGTTTCCAAACTCCTATACAACTAGATCCTACCCACTTTAAATAAACATCTGCCTAACTATTAACTCATTTTGCTCTAAGCAGCTTAAATAATATTGTAACTAGTCACATTTTCTTCTGCAAATTGTTTAAAATCTTGTTTGTAACAACTCACAGACTTATATAATTGAATTGCCTGAAGAGCTTTTTCTCTCTCCAGGTCTCTGCTTGTAAGATCTTACAGCTGATTGTTACTACTATGTTACTAAAATTTAATAAATTGTTTTCTAGTCCTGAGAGCTTTGCTCCCCGGGTCTCTGCTGAAAATGAGCCAAAAGCTCAGCCAGACTAATCAAATGTTAAAAACAAATGTAAAATAAATAAATAAAATAAAAATAAATGATAAACATTTTAATGCCGACAAATAAAACACTCTAGCTCCTCGACACACAGCCTTCTAGGAATAATACAAATACATCAAATACAAAACGTTTTATATAGTTACCTCCATTAACAATCAATTAATCAATTATTCAATAAATATTTCCAATTAACTTCAGAGTTCAAGCCTAATGGCAACAATGTATTAAACTTTAGAATATAACTAGATTTTTTGTAGAATAATTTATCCCTTAAAACACACATTTCTGCAAATTGCATAGAAATTTGTTCAAGACTACAACCCTGTAGTAGAAAGAAATCACTGTTATGTTTTTCCTTAAAATGCATAGCAATATTGCTTTCATTTTTTTTTTTTTGTTTTTTGATGTCCCTAATGTGTTCCTGAAGTCTTATTCTAAACTTCCTCTTACTCTCCCCTACATAATATAAATTACAGGGGCATCTTACTGCATAAGTAATACCTTCAGTAGCACAGGAAAATATACCAGAAGGAGAAAAATGGGCACTATTTATGTTATCAAAGAATGTAACCACATTACAGCATATACTATGACCACCACAAGGGAATATCCCCAATAATGATGGAATCTTATTAATTACATCTTCAGGGGAAATAAAGAAGCTAGAAACTAAAAAATCTTTTAAATTCCTGCCACATCTGTAAGAAATAGAAGGATGGTGACTAATAATGTGTGTTAAGTCACTATCTCTCATTAAAAATTTCCAACAATTCTTCAATTTTGTACTTATATCACCACTTAGACTATTATATGTGGATACAAAAATATACTTTATCATCCATATTATTATTATTGTTATTAGTATTATTATTATAATTAATATTAATATTATTATTACTTTTAGAGTATTTACTATATTTAAAGTGAATCCCAGAACAAACATCACTGGCTGTTGTGAAGGGTCTATATCAGAACATCGAAGTATTAAAGCTTTGAATGTTCTGATATCGAACACTATTCAGAGAAAGCTAAGAATAGCGAAGCTGCAGAACAGCGAATTCTTTCCTCTGGAAAGAATTCTGTTGCCTGTTTATGTGGCTTTGCTATTCTTAGCGCTGTGGTGGAAAGTTATGGGTTGGGTTCAGGTAAGTGTGTGATTGTTTCTACGTTAGGGGCAGGTTAAGTGAGTTAGGGTTAGGGCACGGGTTAGGCGTGTGTGCGATAGTGACAGACTTTAGGGTTAGGGGCATTTTAAGTGAGTTAGGGTTAGGGCGCGGGTTAGGTGAGTGTGCGATAGTGATGGACTTTAGGGTTAAGGTTTGGGTTAAGGTAAGTGAGTAGACAGTAGTGTATGTTTAGTTTAGTGTAGCGTTAGATGTAGGAATTTAAGTGTATGTGTGTGTTTGTTTGATGTGCTTGTATTTTGTGTATGTGTTTTGGAGCAGCAATTTTTTTCCATGGGAAAAAATTTGCTGTTCTGAATGTTCGATATTTTCATGTTTAGATGTTTTGGGGCCAATGAAATAGCGTTCGCTATTTTCATCTTTCGATAATGTGATATAAACGTGTCTGTGAAGCTAGCCTCTGTAAAGCCCTCTCAACTACATGTTGTTCATAACATCTGTTAATAAACATATCAAAGGTTTGATTAGATTCCACCAAAAAAATCTGCCCAATTATTGCAGATCCTATAAATACGTAAAAACTCTCCATAGGATAAAGACTCTATGAGATGTTTAGGATGAAAACTTCCCCCATGCAAAAATGATTGCTATCTGTAAATTTCCTATGAACTGTGGTCTTAATACCACCATTGTCCAAACCTTCTAAAACTAAATCCAAAAAAGTGACCTGATTACCATATTGCAAACCATCAAAACTCGGGCCGTATTCATTCTTTTCTAAATCTTTATGGAAGCTTCCAGTTTTTCTTTTTCCTCCTTTACATATAGAAATTAAATCATCTATATATCTGAAATAACCTATAACATGACCACATACAAATTTATGCTTATACAAATATTCTAATTCAAAAAGAGCCATCAACAAATTAGCATACATGGGGGCAAAAGAAGTCCCCATTGCTGTACCTTGTAATTTATGTTATAACACTTTATTGAATACAAAATAATTATTCAATAAGCAAATGTATGTGAGATCAATAATATAATGGGACAGGGGGGTGTCTCCCAAGAAATAGTATAAAGCTTTAATACCATGATCATGCTTAATACTAGTATATAGACTTTTGACGTGTATGGTAAGCCAGCACATATTTTTGTCCTATACCAAGTCAGATATCTTACTCAGAAAATCAAAAGAGTCTCTAATATAATATTTTAACTTTACTACAAACAGCCTTAATTAATTAATTATGTATTAATAAACCTATATTATTAAAAAAATATCTACATGCCGCTACAATAGGGTGGCCGGGTGGATTAACCATACTTTTATGCAATTTGGGCAAACAGTAGAAGGATGAACCTTGCATCCTTCTACAGCAAACTTCTTGTCAATATCTTCTTTAGTTAAGTAACCCAGTCTGTAATCTTTCTGTAACAGCAACTTATATTGAACAAGGGCATCATTATAGATGCTAATATCACATTTCTCATAGACCATTTCATTATTTAAATGTTTATTACACATAACAATATATTGTGTATGATGTAATATTATAATTTTATTACCCTTATCTGAAGGCTTTATAACAATATCCCTTCTATTACTAAGGTTAATAAGTGCATCCCATTCAAATTTAGTCAAATTGTATGCAACTTTGTACTTAGCCTTATTAAATTCATGATATAACTGTTCAAATTGAAAATTCAAGATAGCAGATAACTGTTTAATAGTTTTATTGACATAAGGTGGAATAAAATAACTTTTAAAGTGGATAACTTGAGTGTCCAACAAACAATACACATTCAAATTATCAATCTCAAAAACACATGAAATAAAATTTTCATCATTAGAAACATCATTCTCTAAAATGCATTCATTAAACCCATCCCCAGGCTCATTAAATCATTTATCACTAAAAAAAAATTCAAATGCAATTTTCTTACTAAACAGAATATTTCCCATTTCAATACATATAAATATGGAACTACTGTAGGCACAAATTTCAGACCTAAATTTAAAACACTACATTCAGTCAAACTTAAATTACAAGAAGATAAATTGACAATAAATGATTCTGTGCATTTAGAAAAATTAACAACAGTTGGTGAAAGCACCCTAGTTCCATCTACCTCATTTGGAATAGGAATGAGTGTTTCCCTCATGGGAATAATTCTGTCCCTGATGGTTCCAGCTCCTTTTGCGATTCTGTTTGAAATTCTGTTCCCATCCTTCTCTCCGAAACTGCTTTTCTAGTATTTCTGGCTGCTGTGCTTTGGGTAGAGGAGGATATGATATTTTGTCACTTTCTCCCCCCAGTAGTAAAGCTAGCACCTTCCGATGAAGCAAAATAAACTGTCTGCTGTTGTTTAAAGCCCTGTTCTGACTTAAGCGGAAGTCTCAGTTCTCTTTCCTTCGATTGGACTTCCTCACAAACTTCATCTTAGTTAGTCTGTTTAGATAAAAAAATTAAGAAATTGTATACAACTTCATGTTCTTAGTTCATGCATACATAGTATATTAAATTGAATTTTTCCTTTTGTATATTTTTAATGTACATGCAGTTTCCCATCTGCTTGCTATTAACCTGCAGTAGTTAGGAATTCCCACTAGATGTCATGAAAGGGTTAGTTTGTGGCTTCTATGAGAGATATAGTAAGCCTGGATTTACTTTATCCATGCAGAAGGTTGTTAAATTATACAGTTTAATTGTTTTCAAATTTAGAGTTTTTAAGTTGTCCATAACAGTTTTAAAAAAAATGTATTTGTCATAATGAATTGAGGAATGCACTTTTCAATTTTACTTATAATAGCAATCTCCATCAAATGATAATATTTAACATTATATCTATTAATGAAAACGAGTAGCATCAACAAATATTTAATGCTACATAAAGCAGATTTTGCAATCATTCAGGAATTTCACTTAGTACAGAAGATCTAAACAAATTAATCTTTAAGGATTATAAGATTTTGGTAAGTTCAAACTACAACCACAAGAGAAGAGGTGTCCTAACTTTACAGAGAAAGTCAAAGAATTCCAGAAATAGTTGACTCATACTCAAGCAATGATGGTATGCTTGCTTTAGTCATGCTAAAACTAGATAAAAAGATATACACTTTTGCAAACACCTACTGGATACCGGGTATTGGGACTAAAACTGTGAAAAAAAATTTAGACACCATAGCAATAAAGTCCAAAGGTGAGTTACAACTAGCAGGTGATTTTAATTGTATCTTGTTCTCCACTGATACCACAAGCTCTAAGTTCTTCAATATGTCCCCTGTTGCCAAGCACTTGAACAACTATATAAAAGACAGAAACCTAACTGGACATTGATGGTATAAAAATAGTTTCCTGCCTGAAATATTCTCACTACTCTTACAGATTTGGCATGAAAATCAATATGACAAAGTCTTTGTAACCAGTTCTTTACTGGCCAAAATTGATAATGTAGTGCTGACTTCATGCCCTATGCCTGTCCACAATGTTAGCACCTTCAATGTAATACTTAATACTGATCCCTTAAACTTCTGCCAAAGACTACCTGCTTATCTAGTAACAGTACAAGGATTTAAAGAATGGTTTCTAGATGGAATAAAGCTTTTCTTAGACGTCAATAATAATGGAGAATTTTCTGATATTATCCTATGGGACACTTTCAAGGTAGTCTTACATGTAAAATCAAAAGTTGGTGTATAAATAAAAGGAAAGATTAGGATAAAAAACTGGTAGACATACGAAAAGAAACTGATGCACTAAAACTAAAACTTACAGCAAATGACAAATCTGCATTAGCTCACATATGCAAACTGAACAATGAATATCAGGATATCATGCAGCTTAAAATATCAATAAATCTAGAAAAAAATCAAATTACAGTCATGACTAATCCCAAGAGTGTACACAGGATTGTGATTATATCTAAACATTTAAATGAAAAAAGTCATATAAAATAAATAATATACACTAGAAATAATCAAACTATCAAAGTTACAGATATAAAAATATCTTATGTTTTAAAAACCATTACAAGAATATTAATAATAATAACTCATCTACAAGTGATAACAAAAGTATAGACAGCTTTCTTGCTAATGATATTCAAATTAAGCTATCCAAACATAAGATTAATAACACAGATAAACCCTTTTCCTTTAAAGAATTAAAGAACAAATAACATATCTTAAGACAAAAAAGGCACCCGGGCTGGATGGTCTAATTCCAGAATTTTACATAGTCTTACCTGATAACATCTTGAAAATCTTACTCAATGCATTCCAAGAAGTTAAAACTACAAACATCCCTCCCTCATGGAAATATTCTATCATCTCTCCTAACTTAAAACCAAATAAAGAGCCCAACCTTTGCACATCATACAGGCCAATTTCTTTGCTTAACATTGCTTACAAGAGATTCATGTATATCTTAGCAGACCGATTAAATAATATTCTTTCAATAATAATTCATAAAGACCATACTGGGTTAATCAAAAAGAGAAAGGTACAAAAAAATGTAATTTGATTACTATCCTTAACAGACTTAGCAAACAAGAATAAAATGAGCTTTATATTTTATGCCTTGATATAGATAAAGCTTTTGACTCCCTAAGTTGGCCATATCTGTTTAAAGCTCTGCAAATATACTGTTTCTCTCCAAACTTCATAGGATTAGTTAAAAAAAAACTATATGAAAAGTCCATAGCCTATGTAAATATTGGATCGTATCTATCTAGCCCATTCAAAATATTAAGAGGTACCAAACAGGGGTGTCCCCTCTCCCCATTACTCTTTGCCCTGGCTATTGAGCCTCTTGCAAATTATGTTAAAAATAATGACAGTGTTAAAGGATATAAAGTGTCAGACAAATTATCCCCAAGTTTCAACTGTTTGCTGATTCATAGGTTCATAGGTTAGTACTAAGCTAACTGCTCTTTCGAGCCATTTTAAGCTTAGCCAATTATCCCTTGTGAGACTCAAACCCTGCACCTTGTGTTTGTAAGGCAAACACCTTAACCATTAGGCTACCCTCCCAACCAGTAATGACCTACTAATAACTTCTAATGATATTGAAAATTTAATAGATCACCTGTTACATAATCTACACTTCTTTGCAAACATATCTGGTATAAAATTCAATCACAGCAAAACTCAGGCACTTCTAGTAAATAAAAATGTTGCTATGAAACTTAGATCAAAAACAGACATAAACTGGAAGGGCACACATATTAATATCTAGGTATCATTATTGAATCTAATTATAAATAATAACTCACATCTAATTACCATCAACTTATAAACTCAATTACAAATCTAACTGACATTTGAAACAGACTTTTCTTCACATTTGAAGACAGATTAACTTTAATCAAAATGATACTATTACCTAAAATGTTATTCATTGGCCAAGCACTAATAATTCCCCCACCTGTCAAAATTAAACAGAAAATTAATAACATATTACTCAACTTCCTTTGTTATCCCAAAAAACAAGAATTGCTCTTCTCTGGCACACAACAAGCTGGGATGAAGGAGGTATAGGGTTTCCAAATACTGGTTTTTATTTAAACTCCACATTTATTAACATAGTGTTGCTTTGGAATAATACTTCGTATACATCATATTGGAAATCAATACATGAAACCTTATTTCTTAATAGTAATGGGACATTGCTTGAACCATATACTCAAATACATACAAACATCTTTATATGGATTTTAAAAATATGCATTCAAAGTGAAAAGCCAAAACATGTTCTTACATCTCTTACAGACCAAATAGTACTGTTGTTTAAAACGCTTATGTTTTCTAATCAATTAAGAATTTATTAATAATTATGTTTCCTATTGCTTACACAAATGAATATTTGAGATCTTCTGATAATCAGAAAATGTTAGAATTTAAGAAGGGTGACCTATTATATTGGAATCAATTTCTCTCAGCTAATAAAATAAGTTCTGAAGACTATTTGATCAGTAGATAGAGTTTGCAAAATTGCAATTGGCTGGACATCTAAACTTGTAAGGATTTTATACATACTAAGCTTGTACCTTCATTAGAGGCATATAATAAGAGTAACTTAAAAATCTTGGATTTTGTCTCAACAATTATTAATAGTTCACGCAAGAACACTTCATACATATCTGTTATTTATAAAATTCTCAAAAATGATTTTAGCAAAACAGATTTTTCTTTTTGGAATTATTCAAATGAAGTTAATAAACAAGTTTTCTCAGAAAAAACTTTATTTACAGTCAGTAAAGGAATCCACATCTTCCCTGTTTTGGCATGTATAAACACATGGACATTTTTACATAGATGTTTTTCACCCCACATAGACTAGCAATAATGTACTAGAAAGATGAAATGAAATGCTAGAGATGTGGATGTCCTGATGCTGACTGACATATGGTTGTTAATTGCAAAATAATTTCCCCATTTTGGTTAGACTTCAAATATATTTGTAAAGCTCCATGGAATGACAGCTGTATAATTTCTGACTCCCTTACCCTTTTCAATGTCCCTGTTCCTGAAATCGTTCCTAAAAATCAAACATTTTTACTGTGGTCTATCCTCTCTATAGCAAAGAAAACTGTTACTAAAACTGAATACTCAATCTACTCCTGTCTTTAAAGTTGAGTTTATTCATCTTGTGAAATAATTTGTAAGAATGAGATTGCTACTATAAAAGCAAGGACTAACAACATAACTCATCATTTAATTGCTTAGACAAAATTGTCTAATCTGTTTGAGAAATAGTAAGTGTTATCCTATGTATATTGCTTTTTTAATTATTATGGAGATTGTATATTGTTTATTTGTTTTTTCTTGTTACTATACTGTTAAGTTATTCTGTTATAAAATGAATAAAAACATTTAGTGGAAAAAACACAGCCTTGCAGTAATATCTCTAGCTAGATCATACCATCCTGCATCCCTCTCCCACAAAGAAACAACTAGGCCTCTCTAGAGAAAAGATTTCTCTACAAGCTCCAAAGGTCACAAACAGTAATAGATATTCAGATCTATGCTAGTGTTTTTCAAGTACAGCAACAAGTAAAGAGAACAGAACAGAGAAACAAAAAGGAGACAAAGATCACAACAGAGATAAGGATTGAATTCATTAAGTCTAAAAACAGTTGCACAGTTTAAACAGATATGCAGCAATGATCGTAAGATTTTTCTCAAGTCAAGATAAGGATTTAGTCTTAAAAACTGCATGGACTAATTATCTAGTTAAAAGTAAAGGAAATACTATAAGATTTGACAATGACTAGTCTACATTACTAATGTCCAAGAGAAAAGCATGTGCATCACTTGTTAAAAGCGTAAAAAAAAAAAAAAAATATATATATATATATATATATATATATATATATATATATATATATATATTAAACTACAAATCTTGTTTCCAGCAAAAATGAGGTTTCACCTTCCAGAAGGAAAGAAGATTTTTAACACCTTGTAAGATGCAATGGACTTTATACAGAAAAATAAAATCCTAGAAAAAAAACCCAGGATAAATGGACTGGAATCTATCTACTTTTCAGAGTGAAATGCAGCAAGAGATGGTTTGTTAATAAAAGATAAAAACAGTAAAAACTGAAGGACAAATGAAAATCAATGTACTTCATGGTTATGAATTCTTTTTAGTTTAAATAAGTGCTTGAATACTTATGAACAGTCCTGTACATTACGTTTTTACAAGGTAAATAATTTATTTCTTTCCCCACTTCAAATGGTTACTAATTCCCTTTTTAAAATGTTAGAGTTTGATTCTTTTAACTATATATGAAATTAAAGCCACTTGTTTTTACTTCAAGTTTAAAAAGGATAAACAATTCATCTTATTAAATTTAATCATTATTATGATGAAACTTATGTTAGGTGGCACACTTTCTGATATCTTGACATACCTGAGTAATGTATTATTAAATATAATATAAAATGCAACAAATGACACTAAAGAAGCATGTTAAGTTACATTCTGGGTTTTTAAAATGGTAAAGTAGTATGCTACTGATAGTATACTTGACATGCAATAGCACCCAGGAAAGTTATACTATGCTATACAAAAGTATAATAAACAGTTTCTTACATATATAAAAGTTATTATTAGAATGTTATCAAATAATTAGAGTAACATTCACACTTTTACAAGTTAAACCTGTGCCACACATAACTGTAATTCTTTTAATGCAAGTTTATTTGCTATGTCTCCTTTAAGAAAAAAAATGACAGTCTGCTTTATATGAAACACCTCATACAAATTGTGCTTACTGAATCATTAAATGCTTTTTCTTTAAATATGATAGCTTTTTAGTGGTTAGCATACTTTGAATTTTTTTTTTCATTTTTTTAGTAGTTTGGAAGGGATTGATGTCTAAATGTTTTTGTGTGAATTGTAGCTGATAAACTGTTCATTTGCAAGTCATTGTTATCAGGACCAGCTTCAAGCAGCTTAATTTGAGTCTTGAGCACTTTTATGATGCTGCAGGAGTTCTAAAGTTCTAAGACCTGTGCAGGTTACTTCTTCTTGTCTAAAAGTAAATAATCATAATATTTTGAATTATATGCTAAGATGTCAAAGAATACAACTTAGATAATAACTAAAAGACAGTAAATTGCATTCTAAACCACTGTCAGTTATTATACAGTTGTGAAGGCTTGCAGTATAACAAAAATATAGTTTATATACAAGCCTCTAAAATTATACTTCTGATAAAAATTTAGGATTGTATTTCTCCGTTATTGTCTCTTTTTAATAACAACAAAACTTAATATCTCAGAACAATTTATTATAGAAAGTTTGAATCTTAAGGGGAAGATTTTTCAGATGATCAGATACTATTAGACATAACATTTAAGGGAAAAATAGGACTTATTCTAACATTAGTACTAGAATAAAGAGTATCAAATATATAAGGGCAGATAGAAATGTTCTATTATATGACACTCTACACTAGATTTATAGCTAAAATATAAAACTTGGGACCATAATAACAGTACAAGACATGGTATACAAACAGAAATAGAAAGAGATCAGAATAAGTAAATATTTTTAAAGTTAAAGAATAAAGAATATAAATATGTCTGCAAGGGTAGGAGGATGGCATAGTGGTTAAGGTGTCCAAGGTGCAGGGTTTGATTCTCACATGGGGTATTTGGCTGGGCTTGAAATGACCCACAATGACAGCTAGCCTGGTACTAATTTATGAACTTATGATCCTATGAACAACTTTACATATAGTAAATAAAACAGAGAAAAATATAAAATCAGCTTACCTATATATTAATAAATATGAAAATAACAACTGACTTCATTCCCTATAGTAGACCAGGGAGTTAATGTGAAGTACAGGAAAAGATGGTTGTAGAGATATTCAGTTTGGTTAACTTATAATAAAGATTCTGAGCATCTGTTTAACTTTTCTTATTCATAATAAACTAAGATTAGCTTTTTTAAGATGATGCATACTAAAAATATGAGACACATTCATATGAATCAAATGCATGAGCTAAGCCTTGTTTGTCTAATGGAGAGTTTGAGAGGTAGTTTGTTTGTCTTTTTTTCAACAAATTAGGACTACTTTATTCCATGGTAGGATGTTTTGGGGTTATATCATTAGATAATTTTTATTTGTTTCAAAAGTTTTGTCCATAGCTGAAGATTTCATATTGCTATATATAAAGTACATAATAAGTTCTGTACATAAATGTGATTATACTTGTGTTTTCTTATATAAATATCTGATTTTAAATGCATATCTATTAATATTAATAGATCGAATAATCCAGTAAAGAGAGGGAGTCTGTTCAAATACTTGCAATTACATAAAGCTGAAATAGTATTTCTACAGAAAACATGTTTACTCAATAAAGATCTAAATACACTTTCCTTAAAGTATTATTTGATCTTAGCAGGTTCTGACTTTTGAGCTAAAAAAAGAGGCACCCTCATTTTATGGAAGAACTCACCAGTAATGCCTAAAGTAAAAGATACCTATGTTGATAAAAATTGTATGTCAAGCATTGTTATAATTGAGTGGAACAGAAAACTATATAGATTGGTGAACTCTTATTGGATTCAAGGTATTGGAGCTAAAGATGGAAAAAAAATACTTTGACACTATAGCCTATTGCATGAAAGGTGAATTCATAATGACTGGTGAATTTAATTGTATTTTATCAGACAAAGATTCTACTGCAGATATAAAGCTGATAATCACATCTTCAGCCAAACACTTAAAACATTTTGTAAATCTAAGGAATTTAAAGGAAGAAAAATAAACTCTTCAATTTACTTATTATTCATATAGATATGGAACACAAACAAATCTTGATAAAATTTTTTGACTCAAATAATCTGTTAAAACATATCAGAGAAGTTTCAATAGTTTCATGTCCATTATCAGACCATAATGCTATAATATTTAATATTATTTTAAAAATTGACAATCTAACACATCACAGGAGATTGCTAGTGTACATTATTAAAAGAAAAGGATTCAAGGATTGGTATGTTAAAAAGATCAAAAAATTACCTAGAAATAAACATGAATGTTGAAGTAACTGACATTGTACTGTGAGATTTGCTAAAGGCTTATATAAATGAAAGAGTTACAAGCTGTAATATAAGTAAAACAAGAGAATGGGACAAAGAACTGAATATACTACAGGCCAAAATAGACACATTAAAGTTAATTCTTAAAGCAAACAATATTACCAGTCAGTCTGAACTTAAAACTTAATCACAAAATATGTTGAAATTCTAAATCATAAAGTTTCAATAAATCTGGAAAAAAAACTTGAAGGCATATTCAGTTAAACCTTTAAGTTTGGATAAACTTGCTCTTAGATCAAAGAAAATGAATAAAATAAATCATATCAAAGAAATTATAACAGATATAAATAATAAAAAAGAAAGTAGAACAAATATTAAATGTATTCTTGAGGGCTTTAAAATATTTTATAAAATATAAATAATAGTACAAATAACCTGGATAATGATGATATAGTTGAAACTTGTTTAAGAGAATATTTAAATAATAAATGAGCAAGTGAACAAATAAAAACATTGATAGTCCATTCACTTTAACAGAAAAAAAAATCAAATAAAAAAGTAAACAAATAATAAGGAGCCAGGCTTAGATGGTCTTATACAAAAACTATATAAAATACTGCCAGATGATGCAATTAAAATATTAGATAGGGTCTACAGAGAAATAAAAACAACTGCTGAAGTCCCCCCATCATGGAAATATTCCCTTATATCACCTATTCTACTTGCAGTGAGATAGAAATCAAGTTTCTGGATCAAAAAAAGCTTCCATTTCAGGTAACAGTGACAGAATTTCTGGTGATTGGCATGGTTTTAATTTTCTAAGTACAAAATATGCACCTGTACTCTCCTAACACATATAATCTTTAAAACAAATATATTGTCTTCACTTCTGCAAATACAGCTGTTCAGTTCTGGCACCATCTGATATCATCAACATCATCATCTCTCCCCTTTTTCCCATTTTTACATGGGTTCAGGATGTCACATCCATGCTTATTCAATGTGACTAAATCATTTTGAGCCAATACTTTACCACAGAGTGGCTAACATTGACACTAGATATTATATTTATTTTTGTCAGCTTGCTTTGTAAACAAGACAGACACATTGAATAATGGTATAGCCTCTATAAGCTGTTTGCTGTTCCTGCGGAACAGCGTTTGATTCCCTCAGCATATTTGACAACTGCTTGATCCTAAGCAAGTCATTTAACCAGACCCTGACCCCAGGTAACTCCTGAAAAGGTACTATATGTTCCCTTGGCCTACCGGGTTAACAAATAGGGATTATTATTCATCACTTTGAATAAATGTACAGTACTTGACATGAAGATTTACGCCAGTCTGCATTTGGATATTTAAAGCTACATACCTCATGTACTTCAGTGAGAACTGTGATATGTCCAGTGCAAATCTCCTCAAGTTTTGCCTCCAAGAATACCAATAATAACAACTGTGGCAAAATGAAAATCAGATGTCCTCTTCATTTGTAAGGCCATTCAAGAAAGTAGACAGCCTTATGGACAGTTCAAGAAATGATCATAAGACCAATGACTGCAAATTTATATTTGCTACCATGTTTCTGCATACAAATTATTTTTTTAATCTCAAGCTAGACAGAACAATGTGCTCTGACAGATATGACCCAGGACCTAAATCCAATGGTGTTTATTAATTTATACATTTACTTACTTATTTGTAGATTACAGAAGAATAAATGCCGAAAGACCAGAGAGGACTAATTTGATTGCCCTTAACAAAAAAAATGTAACAAGATACCTACAAAGCAGTACAGACCTTCTTGTTTGAACTTACTGGCAGAAAATTTTATGGGATTGTTTTTGAAGGCAGTAACTGCATTATTTGCAGAAACAAATGTGAAACAGTATTAGTAGCAACATATATACTAGGAGCTTGTAACAGATAAATAAAAAATATTTCAGAAGGTGAATGACTGAAGATGGCCATAGAAGGGCTGTGTATATACCTTAAATCAAAAAAATTAATGGGGTAATTTCAGATATGTACTTTGTATTTTACCCTGCACAGGAGTGGGTCTCAGGGTACTGATTAGATTAATAAACATAAGGCTACAGCTGGTGGTGTGCATTGAGAAGAAAAGTGGTTACTGTTGAGATACAATAGGGCTAAATAATATGACTAACATTTTTCAATTTATTTATAGGAGACACTGAAGGAAGGTTACAAGGAAGTAATGTCTCCTTATGGATGTCACATATATTAGCAATATATTTGGTATAGAATCTTGAGTAGACATTTAGGAACTTATGAAGTAATAATTTTGTCTACTGCCATTAAGATGTGATGCAAATTAAGCAATCTAGGAAAGGAAAATCAGAGAAACCATTACAAAAAGACATCAGAATACAAGCTGGCCTCATACAGCCATATTAGGTCTACTACACTGATGATGTAAAATGGGATTATTTTGGTGTATATTTATAGCCATTGCAAGTAGAAACTATGAAATCACTACTTATCTATACATATAAATAGCATATGTCCATTTGTGTATGCTGACAATTCTGATATCATGATAAATGGAATGACTGAGTATAGCCTACAATAGTTTGTACAGAATAGTACAAGATATTCATAAGAAATGTCAAAAAATACAGTCCATGACATTTTTTTTATTTAAATATAGGACTCAAAGAGCATAATCATGCAGTAAATATTTAAATAACATGACAGACAGAAAATAATAAAACTATATAATCTTTCAGAACAGGGAGTTGAAGAACAATGGGGATCCTATCTAAACATGAAGAAATTCAGAAACAGTATTGTAACGACCCACTACTGGACCAGTAGTCAAGGAGCCTCAATGCTTACCACTGGTACCAGTGGGGGATGTACACTGGGGGGATAAAAGGTACACACACAATATTGAAAAAATAATAAAAATAAATGCTACCACTCACTTAAGGTCAACAGAATACACAAGTAGCTATAAAATAAAAATAAATATAAAGCTGACTAACACAGCTACTGGATAAAATAATTTAATAAACAGAAATTAGCGCTTTCACAGCTACCTGCTGCTTCATCAGACTTTCAATAAAACAATTAAAACAGCCATTTTAATATAAAAATCTACCAATCACTTTTAAATTACTAAATCACATGACATTTACATTCAAAGACAGAACTCTTCAGTGGAGTAATTTCCTCCCCTTTAAAACAGGTTTAATAGAGACATGTCCATACAGACCTGGGGGCTTGTCAGCATTTAAGTTGACAATCCACCTCAGCTCTGTACATTCTGTCAAATTTACCAGATCTCCAAACCTCAAACTTTGACATAACACTTCCAAAAAGGCAAACCTAAACCTGTGGTCATTGCTACTTTCAGTAACATGCTTAGCAAGTGCATTAGTCTGTTTGCCGTTCTTGATTTCACCTATATGTTCCAAAATTTTCTCCCTTAAACTATGATTAGTTTTACCTATGTAGTAACAATCACAGGTCAAATAGATAGCACAGTGACAGTCCCTTCTTAATCTTCAGTTAAGCTTCAACTACATTCAATTGTTGTCTGACTGCTTCAAACCTGCAGAAATGCAGTTACAGAAGGAGATTAGAAAGCTACAAGCTGATATTAATGCACAGTTCCACTCTTGAGTCATGCAGAACCAGCATTGATATGGTGTATGATAATGTATTTGCTTTTGAAAGCAGATTACAAATGGCAAAGTGCTAGAAATTATTTAGGGAAATGGCTGACTTCAATAGAGGACATGTTTTTTTCTTGGCACCGTGAAACTGCCACTAGATTAGATAGTACTGGGAGTCCTAACATCAGAAACTGGCAGAGCTGTGAATGCAGAAGTACATGGAATACAAGAAGAGTGGACTTCTTCAGTAGTAGTTCCTGTTGATGTGACAGCAGCAGATGATAGTTCAGCTTTAACATCTAACAGAGATACACTAGTTAATAGCAATAAGAATCCTGTTGTCTCCCTCAGTGAACAATTCCCGATCCAGCAGAATTTTCAGAAAGGGAGTACGAGGAGCAGATCCCAAAGGAAATGATGTCTGAGATCAACAACACACAATAATATGAAAATGTGAAACAGGAATGTGGTAACTTAATCTTTAATATCTCATCATGTGCTCTTTCTACAGATGAGGTTAATCTATTAGATAAATTGCTGTCTTTTATACCAGCCTGCAAGGCTGATTTAACTGATGTCATCATTGATTTAAAGATCTTTGCACATAATGTCAGTTTGAAATATTTGTTTAAAAAAGAATGTATGTACTGGTGTCAATACACTTAAGAAACTGAGTACTTTTATACCTGAAATACATCCAGATGTTGAAGCGTTTATTAGGCTATGTAAATGTGAACTTAGGGATAGTGCTCATTCTGATTCTAAGGCACTATTCCATAATTTGACATCAGGTGAATACTCTACACTTAGGAAACTTCAAAATAATTTTGCCATTGAAATACAACCTGCAGATAAAGGAGGTGTGGTCATCATTATGGATAGAGATGATTATTTAGGTAAAATGGAAGAGATGCTGCCAGATACTGAGACCTATAAGTTGATTCATAAGTTTCAAGTAGATGACATTATTAAAAGGGTGGAATTTTTGCTATATGATCTTCTTATGACTTGAGTAATTGGTCAAGAGTTATATGAATTTTTCTGTGTGGAACACCCTCTGGTACCCCTTTTATATGGTTTGCCTAAAGTGCACAAAGATATTAGTAATCCACTTACGCAACCGATTGTGTCAAGTAGGGGCTGGGTTAATGAACCCCTCTCGATCTATGTGGAGAAATTGCTGTCCTCTGTTGGACACTGTATCTAGTCTGCTGAAGAATCCGAATACATTTCGGAGTGACTTGTATTTGTGGTTTAATGTGCTTACTGACAGATCTGGGCTGCTTTTTGTGACCTTTGACATAGCTTCACTCTTTACAGTTATACCAAATAGTCTAGGTATAAAGTATATAAGAGGTTTTCTGACCCTGACAAGTCAGTTCTCTAATAGTAAGGCCTATTAAATCTGTGCTTTGCTAGAACTTATTCCTAAGAACAACATCTTCATTTTTCATGACAAGTTTTTTTCTGCAGAAACTTGAAGTTGCAATGGGGACTGCATGTGCCAGTTCCTATGCCAGTATGGCACTGGCCTTCTGAGAGCATGAATTTGTGCATAATATTAATAATCCCTTTGTTAATAATCTGTGTTATTATAAACAATTTGTTGATGATCTTTTTGTTGTTTGGAGGGGTACAAAAGAGCCATTGGGTCAATTTATTGAATATTTACACTCTACTACAATGCTTCTTAGGTTCTCATTTCAGTTTTCTGAATCGAGTATTAATTTTCTGGATGTCTGTGTTAGAATAGATGAATTTAGTAATTTTAGCACAGCCATTTATAACAAAGCCTGTAGATGTAATAACTTGCTATATAAATCAAGTATACATCCATGACGTGCTCCTATGAATGTGCTTAAAGGCCAGTTTTTGCAGATTATGAGATTACATGATAAAGAAGATAATACTTATGCTGTACTATGCCAAGCAGCTTGTGAGTTTATTAATAGATGCTATGCAGAGTCTGTAGTACACAAAACCTTGGATGAAGTTTATGCCCTGAGAACTTCAGTTGTATGACCTTATTTCTCTACACATTATGATAGTTTGAATGGCCTGCTAGTAACACACAAGTAGGCAGAGTGCTTCTCACATTTTCCAGTAATGTTGGTGATTTGTGCAATGTTTTTAAAAAAAACATTGGTCTGTACTTTTAATGGATAATGCTGTAGCTGATATAGTTGGCACTGTACCTAAGTTCTCCTTTAAGAATAATCTTTCTTTGAAATGCCAGTTGTGTTATAAAAACTACTGTATCAAACCTCAAATTAGGATTGAGATACTAGGTACTTTTTCTCGTTTGCATTGTTCTGCCTGTGTTTTTATTTGTAATACCATCACTCTTTACTTGAAATCTATTGACAAGCTATTGGAGTTGAAATGTTATGCAAGTTGCAGTACTGAGAATGTTGTTTACTGTGCTATCTGTTTGACCTGTGATTGTTACTGTATAAGTAAAACTAATCGTAGTTTAAAGGAGAGAATTTTGGAACTTATAGGTGACATCAAGAAAGGTAAACAGACTAAATCACTTGCTAAGCATGTTACTGAAAGTGGCAATGACAGATTTGGGTTTGCTGTTTTGCAAGTGTTACATGAAAGTTTGATTGGGAGGAAATTGCCCCACTGAAGTGTTCTGTCTTTGAACTTAAATTTCATATGATTTAGTAGTTAAAAAGTGATTGGTAGCTTTTTATATTAAAATGGCTGTTTTGATTTTTTTATTGAAAGTCTGATGAAGCAGCAGGTTGCTATGAAAGTGCTAACTTCTGTTTATTAAATTATTTTATCCAGTAGCTATGTTGATCAGCTTTATATTTATTTTTATTTTACAAACACACAATATTTCCAGATGCAGCTCTCTGCATCAAGTGCAGCTACCCTTAGTAGCACACAGAGACTACAGTGAGTCCGGAGCTATTTTTTCCCTCTTTCTCCAGATCCCCAATAAGACTCCCCTCTGGCACAGCTATAGAGTTGAGATCTCAGCTGAGTGGCCAAGACAAGACCTCCAACAACCTATCTGTCCAACCAGTGCTTTGCGTTCCTGCCCAAGTAGCTAACACACACACACACACTCTTTGAGGCTTGATTTACACACACACACACACACACACACACACACACACACACACACACACACACACACACACACACCTGCAGAAGGCTGCACAGGTTTACTAGCTATGCCCCCTTTTGCCCAGACTATAAGGTAGTTATTACTGCCACTACCCAACACCTTATCAGCTACTTTAGGGCCCTTAACAAAGGATGTCCAATCTTACTGTGCAATATTATTAATACAAATGGCAGTTTGACCAAGAGGTGGGTATTAGGAGTGTCCGACACAGTGAAACCAAATAAATATGCAAGTACTCTCAAAACGTAAATATATCTAGACAGATCATCCACAATGAGCGGTATAAATATATTTAATAATAAATGATAAAAGAACAAGAAAATATTCAGTATATAACCACAGTGATATCAGAGTTCAAAATCACAGGAAATATTTAAAACAACATTGCAGGACACTCTCAAATAAATAAAGAAAAATATCTAAACTAAGCTTTGCTATATTCCTGACTATATCCACAAGAATTATACTATTCCCTAGAAACTTACTTCATCAGAGCAAGGCAGATGTGGTGGTGAATGGCTCTTATCAGGTCCAAGACAGAATACAGAATGACCTGTCTCTTTAAGAGACTTCTCAAATTTATATCTCAAATATTACTGCTGGATAGCTTGCAAAATGACATCATTTCTTGTCATCTGACTCTATCCCAGGTGAGACTCTCACTGCTGGAAGATTGGCAGTATTTAACATCTACCTGTGAAAATACATACACCTCAGATCTTTGGCACATGCTGGAAGTCATAAAACAATTGCATTCCTTCATACTTTCAGAGGTAGTAATTAGTTCACACAGAAGACAATATAGAAAGCTTCTCAGCACAGACTCTGTGCTTCTTGTTACACTGAAAACTGAAAGATATCATATTTTATTGCGTAGCTATAAAGTAATCTAATTTCAGCTATTTTTCTGAAGTTAACCTCCTGTATTCAGGTTTCCACTATTAAAAGATATACATTTAAACAGTTACAACAGTGCATGTTCATTTCTGTTTTATTTCAGTAGACCATACTATGGTTACATTTTAAGCACAAGCACATTATAAAATAACTTTTTAAAACATGTCTGTATAAACCTAGTTTGATATACACATGACATACAGTTCTAATACAGTTATAACACGAGCATCTTATATAAATCATGTTGATATTCACAAATGACATATACTTATTTACAAAATTCCAGATAGCTGTGCTGGCAGTATCTTCCTTTGTCACAAATATGATTAGTACAATTTCATAGCAAACAGATGAACCCCAAAAAACTTTTCTTGACATGTTAGTTGATTCAAAATGCAGCCAAGCTATTTCAGATTACTTGAAGAAGAAGAGGCAATGTGGACTTCTGTGTACCAGTTACCTCCCATTGAGGCAAATCTGGTTGCCTATGTTGTTTAACCATAATGTAATCCTTCAAAGGTTGTGCACTGCAGATATTGTATGTGGTGCAACTTAGACAATGTTATTATGATGATTATTATTATTTTTATTATTACTACTACTACCAAAATATGCCTCTACAAAACTATCAGTGCTATACAGAAGTGATGGTGGAATTTTTTCCTCTCTCCCTGCTTAGTGCTTATTCAGAAATTAATGTACTATCCTTATCTGATTCACCTTATATATATTCAAAGTTCAGTGTGCATCACTTATTGACTGACTAATTCTGTTGATCTGCAAAAATATAGAAGGATATCATGAAATATAGTACTGACCAAACAGAAGAGACAAAATAATTAGTTACTTTATGCACATGAAATAAATATGTAATCAAAAGCCTAATTGTCAGTTTCTTGGCAATACACATCATTATTATCTCAGGTGAATGTTGCTACATAACCATAACACTAAGCCATGTGTTGTGGCAGATACTCACTAATATGCATTACTATGAAATCGGCTACAGTTCATGTCAGACAAAAGGCAGTTTCAAATCAAGCATCAAATCACACAGTCTGTGAGGAGCTATGTGCAACATTGTTAAGGAATTTCAACTACTTCTTACACTATAAAGTGACTTCCAAAAATGAAACTTTCTTAGCCATCAGCTCTGTCCTATAAACTGTGAAAACGACGTCATTTGAATGCTTCACCGAAATTATACAAATCACAGTTGGAGGTATTAAATGGAAAAACTATATTAACTGCTACTAGGTCAATTATCAAATGCCAGACACTGCAGAAATGTAAAAGCTGGCTGATATATACTGGTTCAGAGCCTTAATGCAGTGTTAAATCTCCTAATATAAATGGAAATGTTTCCCTCTAGTCATGACCTACATTCATTGATTCACAATATTAGGAGTTTGAACTAAACTGACCTATTCTCAAGGTCCAGAGAACTTCTTTATTTTAAAAGGGGGAAAAAAGTTAAAATATGCTAAGTAATACATGTATGACTCAGTCCCACAACCATCTCTACTTGCAGGCATCCAATCAAAATAAACAACTTTGATAATGAAAACATTTTTTTCCATCTAATTTTTCCTTGGAAAAAATAATGGGTATATACATCTGAAAATTTTCCTTAACAAAATGTAAGTAACAAAATAATAAGTAAAAAAAGAAGCTCAATTATCTCATTAGTATTAACTGTAATATGCTGAATCTAGTTAAGAAACAAAACTGGCTGTCAGAGGGAGTAAATACAACCTCCTGTATGTATACCGTTTCTGTCTGTTAGGAAATTGTAAAGGTGATAAGATACTCTTTAAAACTGTCCTTCACAGAATAGATGAAGCAGTTTATGCAAAATACACAGCAAATTTGGAAGTATAATCTGAAATTAATGTTATGTGAACATTAAGCATGAAAACATAGTAAAAATAAATTCAATTATTTTCTTATTACAAGTGTTCAGTATTTAATACTCCTTAGCTTCCTTTTTTATGACAGAATTTTAAGGCATTTACTGTTTTGCTATAGGCTGTGCTATAATGCTTTTGATCTAAGGAAGTATGGTTAACTTGTGTACTTTCACTGCAGCTAAGCATAGAGTCACCAAACTTTGTGTTTGATAGCCCATGATCAGTCAGTCTGAAATGTAAAGAATGTAAACAGAGCAGAATTCATTATATTTTGTTTACTTTTCCTCTTAAGCAGGAAGAAAAGCTTCTGCTCAGTTTGAAAAAGTACAGTTGTATAAAATCTTACCATAGCAGTAGATGTTCTACTCTTCACTGTTGCAATATTCTTAACTAAAGGAATTTCCTGCCATGGGTAGCTCAAATTCCAGCCAGTATACCAAAGACTTAGGATTTTGTAGACATTGTACGTCTTGCATATGCTCCCAGATCAAGGCCTAGGGCATAAACTTGATGTGTGGACATACGTACCTCAAAACAGAAAAGCCCCAGGAGGAACAACAGTCCTGGAGAGTAGGAGGAACATGTGTTGCCAGAAAGGAGAAAAAAAGAGAAGAGTAAAGCAGAAGGAAGAGGAGGGAGGGAGCGAATACTGCAACAGTGAAGAAAAGAACTAAAGCAGAAGGGAGAGGAGGGAGGGAGCGAATACTGCAACAGTGAAGAAAAGAACATCTACTGTTATAGTAACATTTTACAAACTGTACTATGTCCTTCCATATCATTGTTGCAGTATTCTTAGCTAAAGGGAGAGTGCAAAAGCTCAGGAAACAGCCCTCAAGAAACCCATGCAGGATAATCCTGGCAAAACCAACTCTTGCCCTGGAAACAGCATCCAACATGTAATCCTTAGTAAAGGTATGGACAGAGGTCCAAGTAGTAGCCTCAAGGATGGAATTGGTATCCAATCTTTGAAAAAAAGCACCAGAGGAAGCCATGGCCCGGGTAGAATCAGTCCTTACAGAGGTAGAAAGGCACTTCCCATGAAACGAGTAACAAAAGGAAATGGCCTTAGAGATCCATGAAGAAATGGTTTGCTTAGAAACAGCCAAACCTAGAGATCTGGGATGAAAGGAAACAAAAATGTGCTCAGATTTGCTAATGGCATTAGTCTTATCCACATACTATATGAACTGCCTATGCAAATTCAAGGTGTGAGGAACCTCCTCTCTAGCAGACTGCAGAGAAGTAAAAAGGAGCGCATATTAATAGACTTTTTAAGACACAATTCATTAAACAACTTGGGCATAAAGGAAAGATTAGTATGAAAAGACACCCTGTCCCTATGAAAAACTACAAAAGGAAAAACAGTCATTAGAGCCTGGAGTTCATACACTCTCTTAGCTGAAGTAAGGGCCAAAGGAATAACAGTCGTCCATGTACAGTGCTGTAAGAAAGCTCCCCCATGTGCTTCAAATATCACAACTATAAATGCCCCATAGCACCCTGAATAGCCCCAACTCCTACCCTGCCCTTACATCTATACTTACACCCTACACACCCAATCGTGACCTCAGAAGCACACAACAAAACCTACTTCATGAGACCAATCCAAACAAAAATATTGGAAAAATACTTTACAGTCATTGAATTGCATACTCATGGAACCCACTTCCATTGTCCCTTCGCGCCACTACCAAAAGTGGCAAATTTAAAAAGCAACTAAAAATTCATTTCCAACTTACATGGATCTGTACTTGTCAGTAAATAACCTAATTAATTTTTCTTCTTCTCTCGATTAACATATCTGCCTGGTATTTCCTATCTAAACTATCTACACATATTACCCTCTTTGCAGTTAATACCTATGATATTAAATGCATCTTTGATGTACTATGTCAAGATGTTACTCTGAACTGTATATTACATATTAGAAAAAAAAAAATTAAGGCATTGCTATATTTCCTTGTATATAACTTAATGCAAACCAAATTTCTCAAACATATTGCTACTGCATCCTCAAAATACTGTAGTTTTGCCTTGTAAATATTCCTGTTGTGTATTTCTCTTTCTCTGTTTTTGTACTTTTAAGTATTTTACAATTTGAATTGATAATTTTTTTCTTATTTTTACTAATTACTTTCCTGGAGCTTTTCTCCTTGGGTCTCCACTGAAAAAGGGCTCTCTGGGCCCAGTCGAACTAACCCAGTTAACAAATGTAAAAACAAGAACATTCGAAAAAACAGCCACCAGGTACCAAAAGAAACTAGTAAGACAATCCAAGGCACCACAGGACCAAGAATCAGCCAGAATTCTTTTAAAATTGAACTTTAATTTAAGCACAAAAGCACATAAATGCACACATTAAAACCAGCATTTTCATTTGAATCACTTCATCAAATGTGGGTCAGAGAACAACTAATACCTTTTATAATCCTCTAGGAGGTTAATTATCCAATAAAAACCATCCAATTTAAAACATCATTAATCCTCATGAATATTCATATTAAAACCTTGCATGCAGAAAAAACACTACTAACCATAAAACTTTGCATAAAATGTTAATAAATATTAAAAAAAATGATATACAGTTTACAAACCTAAAAAATACATCACATGAATTTATAAAACCATAACATGCTTAAATATCTTGGATAACGTAAGTAACTTAAATGAAACCATTTGAATTAAAATAAAAGTATATTTTTAGCACACTCTAGTGGTTAAAGTTAAAATTGCATTAAAATGTGAAAGAAAAGGAAAAGCATCAAATGCACATGAGCAGCTAGTACCTTGTTATATAATCCTATAATTTAGCTGCCCTTAGTTTCAACAGGGGTACAAGAGAGATATTCTCATTTAAACCTGGAGGGGATGTAGCTTGAAGTGTTATTTGCCACCTGAGCTCTTTATATTCTATTTTCTCTTCCCATTGTCCCCCTCTAACATCTTTTTTGACCCCTTCCAACACAAAGAAGGAATAATTAGCACTGACACATATTAAAGAATGTTTAAAAAGGGCATTTGTTTCCTTCCTGTTTTGCATATCATATAGATGTTCGTATATCCTCCTTTTTAGCTTACGTTCAGTTTTGCCCACGTAAAAAGAATGATATACCTCACACAGAGCTAAATAAATAAGTCCATTTGAGTCACAGTTAAAATATCTTTTACTACTTAAAACCACATTTCTACTGATTAAAATGACTTCTTCCTTATTCATTATAAACCTGCATTGTGAACATCGCCCACATTTGTAGGTACCAACTTTCTTCCTTCCATTTGCCTCTTTTTTGTCATTTTCTAAGGCATTTTTCACACTTTGTGAGTTTTTATATACAAATTTCAGCTCTGTTTTGGTTATTTGTTCCAAATCAGTGAGATTTTTGAATTTCTCCCACTCATCACTAATAATTCTCCTTACTAATCCACTGCTAGCATTGTATTCTAGCACCATTGCTTTGCTAAATTGGTTCTGCTGTGAGGAGTCAATACTATGGTTCTCAAATAAGGGCTGACCAAGGATAGGTTTATATTTGTCATTTCTACCTTCCTGTACTTGTTTTGTAATTACTTCAAGGAACTCTTTTGGATAGCCCCTTGCTGAAAACAATCCCTTTAGAAAATTGCACTCATTCACAAAGTCCTTGGTGTCAGAGGTCATACGACTTGCCCTTACATACTGCCCTTTTACTACATTTCTCTTGTAATTAGAAGGATGAGCACTGTTATAGTGCAAATATGAGTTAGTAAAGGTGTTTTTTCTATGCACCTTTGAATTGAACCTGTTACTTTCTTTATATATTTCTATATCTAAGTATTGTAGTTTTTCGTCAGAAACATTGAAGGTGAATTTGAGAAATGGGGTGGTGGTATGTATAAAATCAACAAATTCCTGAATTCTATTCTTATTGTCCACCCAAAAAATACAGATCTCATCCAGGAACCTTTTGTAGAGGCTCCAACAATCTTTATAAATGGAGTCCAGAACATATTTTCTTCCTATTTAGCTAAAATTAAATTAGCGTAGGTAGGTGCGCATGCAGCTCCCATTGCCACCCCTCTAACCTGTTGGTACAATTCTCCTTTGAAATAAATGAAATTGTATTTTAAAACTAATTCCATCAGGTTAAGGCACACCAACCTATCTGTCTGTGACATTTCTGTTTCCTCAAATACAATTTCTTCTAACATCTGCATTCCTTCAGAGTGGGGAATGTATGTGAAGAGGTCAATGATGTAAATTGTAATGAATGTTAAATATTCGTTGAACAAACCGTTATGTATATTCCTAAGTAGATCCCAGGAATCTTTTAAAATATTTTTCTTTTTTAACCAAATATTTTTTAACTTAGAATCTACCAATTTGGCTAAAGGTAGTGTTTTAGACCCCTCAGCTGAGACAATCGGTCTCAGTGGAGGGTCAGTTTAATTTTTATGAGTTTTGGGTATCCCAAAGATTGTGGGGATCTTAGGTTTCTCAACGTTAAGATAGTTGTAGGTACTGACGTCTATTAACCCTTCCATTAAAAGGTCAGAAAGAACTCCATCTATTCTACTGCAAGAAATATTTCCTTGATTTCTTGACACACTTTCATACTTGTCTGTGTCCATAAGTATTTCATCTATTTTTCCTTCATATATTACAGTGTCCATTAGTACCGTTCCCCCACCTGTGTCTGGTTTCATCACCCTTATGTGTTTATTCAATCTGAGCTCATCCAGTATAACTTTTTCATTTGTACTTATGCTGTTTAACTTTTGGCATGGCTTTTCTGATTTCAGTTTCTAAAATCCATTCAAAATTACGGACCTGAGGATGTAAAGGTGGGTTGATGGTACTTTTTCTCCTAATGGGCCTGTTAATGTTGTTCATATGGTCAAACATTAAGCCCAAATTAAGTTTTCTGGTGAATAATTTCACATCAATTAATGTTTTAGTTAAATCACATTTTCTCTGGGAATAAATTTTATACTTTTTGACAACAGACTGAAGTGTTCATCTTTTAGATCAATTTGACTAAAATTGTAAATGCAGTAACCATCATTATTAATTTTGTTTATGTTATATATTTATTATTGTTTATTATGATCCATCCTTTAAAGCAATTGCTGCTTAGTGCAAAATATATCCATGCTACAAGACCGTTGTTTTTGTTCCCTTATGTCTTTTGTTTTCCATTTGACTTAGTTTTAAGGAAAATAGCTCTCTTGATTTTACCACTGTGAGGCAGCTATGTTTATAGCAACTGCTATCATTTTCTTAATGAGTGGCATTACATTTCAGTGAAAGTCCCACAGTAAAAGAATATACTGCGAGTTGGCTTAGTTTGAGATTAGTTATTTTGAGTTCATTTTGAATGAGCCATTAATTCTGTTATGTTTATGTTACTTGATCGGTGATGAGTTCCTAAATTTGGACAATGCCTGTTGATGAATTGCCTTATTCTAAGCTACGCGTAACGATTTTCATGGTATTTATATTATTTACTTTTACATAGGCATTAAAAAGCAGCCTTTTGTAGCTGACACTGAACTGAGTTGTGGAAGTTGTGCGCATGGTGATCGTTATTTTTTGTTTATTTTTTTGCTCACTTGGTGGGGAGCTAGCTGACGGCTGGCAGTTTTTTGTAGTGTTACAACAGACAGGATCCACTCTGAATTTTTATTGGTTGTTGGCCCCTCTTTCTGTCCTATGAGAGTTTGATTTTAGCCTACCATCCATTGGGGAATTGTTCTCCTGGATTGACCTATGGAGAGGAGTTGAGTTTGTCTTATTTTATTGGTTGCTCAGTAGAATGAATTAACGCCATAGGCTGTTCATTGAGCGCAGAAGTTGCTGTGTTCTTGCCAGTGAACTGGCAATGAGCCCTTTGTGATGATTGATGCTATTTAAGAATTACTTAGCGCTTAAGCTATATATAGCGTTTTTATGATGTTTATGATTTTTTGCATATATTTTCACATCTTTTTTTGTCTACAGTGATGACTGATGATGGGAATTACCTAGTGCTTAAGCTATATATAGCATTTTTGTGATGCTTGTGATTTTTTGTATACATTTTCGCATCTTGTTAGCTTATGCCTTTGATTGATGAGGGGCTGGTGCTGACAGCCAGTCATCTTCCACAGTTAGGTAAGATACATCATGAACTCCTGTTGGATAGCTGTTATGTTAATCGATCAAAAAGAGATTGGCATTAGCGCACTATCTATTAGACAATCACTCTCTCGATTGACCTATAAGGAGAGCTGAACCTTCTTTATTTCATTGGCTGTGTAATGCTATGGAGAATAAACACCATTGGTTATTTATTTTGATATGCATTTATCAACCAATTGATGATGAATCCCCCTAGGTATGATTGCGGATGCTGGAGTTCCATTATATGCCTGAGTTTTTGTAGCGATTTTTGTGATTTATAGTTTATTCTATTATTACTTTTCATGGAGTTGGAAAATGTTGTCAGGCAACTGTCGCTGCATTGAATCAAGGAATTATATATGTAGCGATAGCTACCATTATTTTATTCTTTCGATTGACTGTTAGCTTATTTTCTCATCTGACTATGAGTTTTGACAAGGGGTTGATGTAGCAATATGCACCGTGATTTTTATTGGTTATTGTCTCTGACATTGACTCCACAAGAGACTATCTATACTATACTTTACATTGAATAATTGTTTTTAAAAAACCTATTAAGGAGAGAAGTGTTCTTTTTGCTTTATGGGTTGTTTAATACTATAAAGAGTTAATGCCATGGGTTGTTTATTAAATATAGAAGTTTCTATAGACGAATAAGGAATAAGATACAGAAAGGTGATGAATAATAATTGGTGGTTATAATCACCATCTGATTAGCTTTAACCACACCCAATGGAGCCTACTCTGTTCTTTTGATTGGAAGTTAGCTTCAGCTTTCGTCCTACAAGAAATTAAACATTTCTGAATACAACCATTGGCTACTAACCCCATTGCCATTTTAGAACCAGAAAGATGATTGGATAGTTGTTTCTTTTTAAATGATGTTTTAGAATTAAGCGTTATGATCTGATGAAGGCTGAATAGCTGAAAGCGCTTATCGATTTTTATTCTACACAGTTTGCTTTTAAGTGTTTGTCCTTTAATAAACACTTATTTTTATTTTTATTTGGTCATTCATTTGGAATTTGAATAATCCAGTTGCCGTAGTGGTGCTCTGAAGTCTTCACTTGTTGCTGCTTAACTTTTTTGTCTTCATCACCTTCAGCAGGATTTGGAAGTATTTTTCTCCCATTGTTTTCTGTTTGCTCCTTCTGATCCACGCACATGGTGGATACATCGATTCAAGAACGTAAGAAAAATTGCTCCTTTTCCAATATAGCTGGCAAATTGACTAATCTGCTTTTACAATTGAATTTGGGAATAGAAGAAACTGGTCCAGCAACATCACCAGCTATTGACACTGACTTTTTAAATATTTTCCATGAAGTAGAGAATGCAGCTTACAAACTTAAAAGGCTGCAATGGCAGCATTTTCATTTAGAAGCCTGCATACATCACAAATTAGTACTTAGAGGCATGAGCGAGAAATGCCTCCTAAGTTATTGAAATACTTGCCCAGATTTGCTAGCAAGATGGCAAGCAATTAATCTGGAGACTAGCCAGAAGTACATGCATTTGCTGGTGGAATACTTTAGACCTGAAGAGGAAAGCATAGCAACTTCTATTACCAATAAACAAGTGATCTTGGAAGAAATGAATCTACAGGATACAGACCTGCAAAAGTTAGAACTTTTACAAACAAACATAATAAATTATGACAACAAGCTTAGACAGATTAAAATAAAAAAAATAGCACGTGATTACCAAGATTTTAAGAATGGTCAGATCTTTGAATGGCCCAGAGAATCTAATGAAGGAGCATATAGAATCAACAGGGGTCTAAGCAAATCTCATAGAGATCCTATTAATAGACATACTGAGACACAAGGTCAAACAGGAATGTTGAATCATACTTCTGACATCAATATATCTGCTTTAGCTGATCCAGCATCTGCTTCTACTGACAACATAGCTCCCAATTAATTAATTGAAGCTGGGACCAGTCATTTGAACACAGGATTTAATATTCAACATCTTGAATCCAATGTCAATCTTGACATAGGTACTAGACCAAAAGAAGGAACTGTCTTTACTTCTGCTAACTGGCCTTTGCCGTTTTTTGTAAAACAATTCCCTCACAGGAATCCTCGAACACAGAGTCAAGAATGCAAACGCAAGAAGGTAACAACTTAAATACATTCCAAATGGGCCTGGTAGTTAATTTATCTAGTGTCATGCTAAGTCCTGAACAGCTTTCTCTACCAGGATGTGGATTGAGTTTCATTCCTGCCCTTTCTTCAGACTTAAATGAGTTTATGACAGATATTAGACTTTTCTGTGGGAAAATATCATTGAAATGCATCTTTGAAAATACTAATAGCTATAGCCATGGAGGAAGTTTTCCTAGGAAACCTAGTAATTTTGTTACAACTAATCCTTCAGCAGTTGAACTCTTCCTGAAGTTATGTGAAAAGGAGGTTAATAAAATAAGAGCACACCCCAATCATGGTTGTTTCCACAATATTACATGCCAAGAAAAAGAAGCACTTCAACAATTGAGATTGATGGACAACTTAATTAAACCAGCTGATAAAGGTGGCTGTATCATTGTCATAGATGCTGATTGGTATAGGAATAAAATGATTCATATGCTAGAAGATAAACATACATATGTCAGACTGAATAAATGACAAGTTGATCTGAGAATTAAAGCTGCACACCATGAACTTTATGATCTATTTATTGGGCAATATATAAATAAAGAATTGTATGACTTTTTCATTTGTCCCAATCCTACTATTCCCAGTATAGGTGGACTACCCAAAATACAGAAAGATCTAAAGGATCCTGCATTTTGTCTGATTGTATCGGGAAGGGATTGGATCAGTGAATCGTTATCCATGGGTTTGAGTCTCACAAGGGATAATTGGCTAAGCTTAAAATGGCTCGCAAGGGCAGTTAGCTTAGTACTAATCTATGAACCTATGAATCTATGTTGAAAGTGAATTAAAAAAAGTCCTTTGCAATGCTGACATGGTTCTAAAAGACACAAGACGTTTTCTTCAAGATCTTTACTCCAAGATCAACTGTTTAACAGACTATGAAGACGTCATTTTGGTAACCATGGACATCACCAGTCTACTTACTGTTATACCTAATGATTATGGTCTTCATGCCATCAAGACCTTCCTATCATGAAATAACATTAATCCCAATATGCTATGCACCTTATTGGAGCTAGTTTTGGAAAATAACATCTTTGTTTATGGTGAAGATTTCTATCTACAGACATGGGGAGTAGCAATGGGAACCACATGTGCTAACAGTTACTCTAACTTGGTTCTGGCTCAATGGGAAAGTGTCAAAGTGTTGAGTGGAGCGAACCCTTGGAATAGTTATCTCCTTTATTATGGCCAATTTGTAGATGACATTTTTATCTTGTGGAAAGGGAACACTGATGATTTGATGTCCTTTGTCGAATACATTAACCAAAACACTGATTTTTTTTTTTAATTTAAGGCTAATTTCTCAGTCACTGAAATAGATTTTTTGGATGTAAAGATCAACTTACATCCAACCAAGGGAATAAGCACCAACATCTTTAGGAAGCCAACCTGGAACAACCATTACTTACATAGGCAAAGCATGCATTCTAAGCACATTTTTAATAAAATTTATGAAAATCAAGTACTACGTGCCTCAAGACTTTGTACTGAAGAAGAAGATTATGAGATCAAGCAGACTAACCTCATTAACAAGTTAAGAGAAAGAGGTTATAAAGATGGCATCTTATCTATGAAAAGTAATAGTGAAGAACTTAGGAGAACTAATGGTAGACCCTATTTTTCATCCCAAGTAACTTCCTCAACAATGGTTGCTTCCACTAATAGAGATAAAGAGACACAGATTTCTGAAGTCATCAAGAGATTTTGGCCTATTTTAACCACTGATGATAAAATTAACAAAGTTGTTGGTGATACCCCCTGCTTTATTTTTAAAAACAAGAAAAAACATGAAGAGACTTGTAAGCAACAAAGATGAGTTAAGTTGTAGAAAATGCTCTGAGAGAAAAGGCACCTTTAAATGCCTTAGGTGCAAAGCATGTCCTCATATAGACAGTAATAATTCTTTTACTCACCCAATAACAGGAAAGGTCTATTTTTCCAACTACTATGCTGACTGCAATACTAAACATCTAATTTACATAGCTATATTTTGCCAATGTGAAGCCTTCTATATAGGCAAGACAGACCAAAGACTTAAAGATTGGATCCTGAGACATCTTAGGGACATATTCCATAAAGATATGAACAATGCATTGGCAGCGCATCATTTTGATAATCCTATGCACCACTTCAAATTTAAAGTTTTGGAGGTGATGACTGCAACCAACAGAGCAAGAGACACTTATAATCACACTGAACTATGTGAGATCAACTAGATAATTAAACTACAAGCACATCATAGTCCTGGTAAACAAGCCAAACAAAACAAGATGTCCAACAACTGCAGGCAAAAATTCTTTAACATAAAAAAGTTTAAAGCAAAAACTCTACACATTTTCGTCACCCTGGGTAGGGTAACTTCTTCAGAAGATAAAACAATGGCTACAAAGTAACCACTTTTTTAAAAAGGCTGGTGCCTAAAATCATGTGATAGTAGCGGCCAATCAATCAACTCTAAAGATGTGTAAAATGAGATCTTATTCAACAAAAGTGTCAGCTTGACTGTTTAAAACAAATCAAGTATACATTTTAACAAATTCTAAAACTATTTAAATAAATAAATATATTTAAATAAATATATCAATGAAATCAAGCTAAATCATACATAAAATTCATAAAGATAACTTGTACGTAGAAACGTACATAAAAGTTAAAATGAGTACTGTTTGAAATTATTAAATATTTCCTAATACAAGTTGTAATCACAACTGAGAAGTGAATACCATGTTAATGTAAGCAAGTGACCAACTAAGTTCACATGTTGGTATATGTAAATTTATAATGACAACATTTTTAAAAGTGTATATAATCTATTAGTCACGTTTACGCCAGCTCATGAAAATGGTGAATTCATCTCATAAAGCTTTTTAGTTTAAGTAAACAAGAAATATTACAATTGTCATTCAAGCCAGGGAAAGAGAAAGTGTCCAAGGCTAGTTGCCATTCTAGTTCTCGTGCTTCAAGGAGCACCGAATGAGGACCACCCCTGATGTCTGGCAATAACTGATCAATAGCTTGAAAGCCAAAAGTATGACCATTGTTTAAGAAAATATGCTTGGCTAAGGCATTTTCATTTTTATTTTTAGCTCTTGCATATGAATGTTCATAGATTCTTTCACGGAACTTCTGATCAGTTTTACCTTTGTAAAACGCTGAACAATTATTGCAGCTTGTTAAATAAATTATGCCCTTAGATTCACAATTCAATTTATATTTAATAAAACACCTGCCATTGTTGCCTACCTCAAATGAGTTTCCAGTCTTGATAAACCTACACATCCTGCATGCTCCACATGTACAGGTACCATTAAGACTCGAACTAGGTCTAATATTTTTACTTTCGAGGAGGCTTTTCAAGTTAGCCCCCCTTCTATAAACTACTTTAGGGAACTGGCCATTTCTGTCAGCTAGTTAACTGCCCTTATATAAAAAGGACCAGTTTTTGTGTAAAATTAATTTTACCTGTTCATTGTCATTATTGAAAGTAGTAATAAAGCATGCACTATAAGAGAAAGGCTGCTTAGTCTGGCAGTTCATGTCTTTTTTGTGTTGTTAACCGAAATGTCATCAATAATCAAAGATGGCTGGTAGATGTCAGTTGTAGTGGGAACTAAGGGAGCCTCAAGATGTAACACTTGACTGAAGTCTAACAAAGGTAGAAGTGGTATAATAACCCCTCTGTGATGTTTACATTTGATTTCTTCAATTAAATTGTCTATTAAAGAAATAGGGTAACCCCGGTTGAAGAACATGTCATTCAGCAGATAGCATTTTGTTGTAAAGTCACGTTCCGATGAACACATTCTTGCTGCCCTAATAAATTGACCTTTAACTATAGATCGCTTCTGTGTATAGGGATGGGCACTGGTGAAATGCAAGAAGGAGTTACAATAAGGAGGTTTCCTATAAATCTTGGAAGAGTATCTCTTGTTTACTGTGTCTTTCATTAAGTTAATATCCAGATAGTCAATACAAACAGGGTCGAATTTATAAGTAAACTTAAAAAATGTCGTAGTGGATTTGAAATAATCTACAAGTTGTAGTGCTTTGTTCTTATTACCTCTAAAAATAATGAAAATGTCATCCAAGAATCTAGTGTAATACACTAGAGAGGCTTTAATTTCAGGTTAATAGAAAACAAATTACTTTTCCCAATATGCCATGAAGCCAGACTGGCCCCACAGGAAGAACCCATGGCTACCCCGTGTTTTTGTAAAAAATTTTTTTCATTAAATGTAAAAAAGTTATTGGTGAGAATGATGTCAATACGTTCCATTACTAAAGTAATGTCTCTTTGTGGTGCGTTTTCATTTTTTAATGATAACGCAATCTACTCTCCTGCCTCTAGATCGGGAATAGAGGTGTACAAGTCGACGACATCAATGGTTAAAAAGTTGTCGTCTTGATTAAAATCTAGACCATTTAGTTTCTGTAAAAACGACCATGAGTCTTTGCATACCTGTGGTTCAGATTTAAGATATTTTTGTAATATTAAATCAACCAATTTCACACAAGGATATGTCAAAGAGCCTCTACCATCAATAAGTGGCCTCATGGGAGGGTTAAACTTGTCCTTGTGTATTTTGGGTATGCCAAACATAATTGGCGTTTTAGGGTAAGGAATATTGATGTAGTTAAATGTGCCAAGATCTATTTTAGCTTCAATGAACAAATTTCTAAAATAACGTCTAATCCTTGACTGTGCAATGTTCATTTCATTCACTGATGACTTGATGTAAGCGTCATTATTTAACACTACATCCATTTTATTGTTGTAATTGGTGACATCAAGTTTTACTAGACCACCTCCTTTATCTGGTTTAACAATACAAACTTGTAATGACCTAAGCAGTTTTAATGCTTGCATTTGCTCATAGCTAGTGTTGTTTTTCTTATGAGTACCAGTGTGTGATCGTGCGTGTAGTATATGCCTAATATCTAATTTGCACACATTCTCAAATAAACTTAAAAGTGGATGTAAAGGAGGGTTAAACGTACTTGTTGGCTTAAGAGTACAATTAGAAAAGTCCATGTTACCAAAAAGAATGGATAAATTCAATTTCCTTACGAAACATTTTAGATCCATTAAAGTTTTAGCAATGTTGATATTCTTGCTTGGGACAAAGGTTTGCCAATAAGTCTACTTCAAGTTGAAGTTTTTTTAGTTAAAGGAGTTTTATATCAAACAGTTTCAATTTCTCAGAAATTAAATGTGTACTCACTTGTGAAGAGGTAGTGTTCAGAGCTGGTTGATCCTGATTGTAAGTGAAACCAGAAGAAAGTTTCACTGTATCATTCACCCAGTCGTGAAATGAGAGCACACCAATAAGCTCTGTTGTACCTAAGTTACCAGCTCCTGTTGTTGCAGAACTGGCATTCAAACAAGGAGGTTGGCCTGGTGGTATCGAAGCTGCACTAGACTGTACACCATGTTCATAAGTTAATGTAGGTCCAGGAAGGTTTTGGATGCATAAGTTCTGATGATTCAAACCGTTTAAAAAATTGTTAATAGCTGGCCCTTTACTCTGTCATTTGTCGACTAAGTCGAGTCGAGACACAATGTTGTCTATACGCTGAGTAAGCGTACTTAGTAAAGCAGGTATATCCAAGGTGTCCAGTTGTTGCGACCCACCAAAAAGGTTCGGACTACCTGGGCTGTTGGAGGATCCAGTTGCCATATTGCCATATTAAACAAACAAAACGAAAAGGCAAGGCAAACT
This sequence comes from Protopterus annectens, assembly GCF_019279795.1. NCBI lineage: Eukaryota > Metazoa > Chordata > Ceratodontiformes > Protopteridae > Protopterus > Protopterus annectens. The sequence goes on along the minus strand of NC_056735.1, from coordinate 1,070,940,857 downwards.
AAACACCAAGTAAACAAGCCAAATAAAACGAGATGTCCAACAGCTGCAGTCAAAAATTCTTTAACATAAAAAAGTTTAATGTAAAAACTCTACACGTTTTCGTCACCCTGGGTAGGGTAAATTCTTCAGAAAATAAAACAACGGCTACAAAGTGACCACTTTTTTTAAAGTGAGTATGCATTTAATTTCTGAGAAATTGAAACTGTTTGATATAAAACTCCTTAAACTAAAAAAACTTCAACTTGAAGTAGTGTACTTTAAACAATATTTGGCTGAAAAACTGGTGCTTAAAGGGCTCCGGAACCATCATTTCCCGACTGGGTTAATACCAGACTCTCCGTTTCATAAAGAACTTATAACATTATTTGACCAACAAGGTTTCCAGTTAATGGAATTAATGGTCAAACATTATTCATTACAAATTGAAAGTATCTTAAAGGAGGTGGACGACTTGGACAAAGACATTAAAGCAGACCTAGACTTTGACAGGTACATATTTGATTATAGTAGAGTTTTCACTAGTATTGAACAATTGTTTGGCAGACTAAAAAACAACAAAATCAAAAAGATGAATCGTGACCGTTTAGCTTATAGCAACGGGGTAGCATACCCTAAACAACAGATGGCCCAGATCTGGCAGGTCAACAACACAGTGACACCTACAAGAGACACTAGCACAATCAATAACCTTGACCATTCTTCACTTGTTACTGACAATGGCGTCAATAACACTAATACAATTGACACTGTTAGATGCAGTGAAAGACTTAGATCTAACAACACCCAGTCTAATGGTCAGGTCAATAATAACATTCAGCCTGTAACAAATTTTCAGAAGGGTACGAACTCGAGGTCAATGTCAGGACCACGTCGGTCTCAACACCAGAGGAACAAAGGATGGAACAACCGTCGGAAGAGATAGCAGTAGTGGACCTATCTCATACCAATAAACTTGTAACTCTTACCAACTCACGGGGAGACTTTAACATTTATAACTTCTCTTCAATTACCATTGAGCCTTCTTTGACTGACTTATTGGCAAGGGCTAACACCTTTGTCCCAAGCAAGAATATCAACATTGCTAAAACTTTAATGGATCTAAAATGTTTCGTAAGGAAATTGAATTTATCCATTCTTTTTGGTAACATGGACTTTTCTAATTGTACTCTTAAACCAACAAGTACGTTTGACCCTCCTTTACATCGACTTTTAAGTTTATTTGAGAATGTGTGCAAATTAGATATTAGGCATATACTACACACACAAGCACACACTGGTACATATAGGAAAAACAACACGAGCTATGAGCAAATGCAAACATTAAAACTGCTTAGGTCTTTACAAGCTCGTATTGTTAAAGCAGATAAAGGAGGTGGTCTAGTAAAATTTGATGTCACCGATTACACCAATAAAATTGATGTAGTGTTAAATAATGACGCTTAGATCAAATCATCAGTGAATGAAATGAACATTGCACAGTCAAGGATCAGAAGTTATTTTAGAGATTTGTTCATTGAAGCTAAAATAGATCTTGGCACATTTAACTACATCAATATTCCTTACCCTAAAATGCCAATTATGTTTGGCATACCTAAAATACACAAGGACAAGTTTAGCCCTCTCATGAGGCCACTTATTGATGGTAGAGGCTCTTTGACATATCCTTGTGTGAAATTGGTTGATTTAATATAACAAAAATATCTTAAATCTGAACCACAGGTATGCAAAGACTCATGGTCTTTTTTACAGAAACTAAATGGTCTAGATGTTAATCAAGATGACAACTTTTTCACCATTGATGTTGTCGACTTGTACACCTCTATTCCCCATCTAGAGGCAGTAGAGTGGATTGCATTATCATTAAAAAACAAAAACGCACCACAAAGGGACATTCATTTAGTAACGGAACTTATTGACATCATTCTCACCAATAACTTTTTTACATTTAATGAACATTTTTTATTTACAAAAACACGGGGTAGCCATGGGTTCTCCCTGTGGGGCCAGTCTGGCAAATCTCTTCATGGCATATTGGGAAAAGTTATTTGTTTTCGATTAACCTGAAATTAAAGCCTCTCTAATGTATTACACTAGATTCTTGGATGACATTTTCATTATTTTTAGAGGTAATAAGAACAAAGCACTACAACTTGTAGATTATTTCAACTCCACTACGACATTTTTTAAATTTACTTATAAATTCGACCCTGTTTGTACTGACTATCTGGATGTTAACTTAATGAAAGACACAGTAAACAAGAGATAATCTTCCAAGATTTATAGGAAACCTTCTTATTGTAACTCCTTCTTGCATTTCACCAGTGCCCATCCCTATACACAGAAGTGATCTATAGTTAAAGTTCAATTTATTAGGGCAGCAAGAATGTGTTCATCAGAACGTGACTTTACAACAGAATGCTATCTGCTGAAGGACATGTTCTTCAACCGGGGTTACCCTATTTCTTTAATAGACAATTTAATTGAAGAAATCAAATGTAAATGTCATAGAGGGATTATTACACAACTTCTAACTTTGTTAGACGTCAGTCAAGTGTTACATCTTGAGGCTCCCTTAGTTCCCACTACAACTGACATCTACCAGTCATCTTAGATTATTGATGACATTTCGGTTAACAACACAAAAAAAGACATGAACTGCCAGACTAAGCAGCCTTTCCCTTATAGTACGTGCTTTATTACTACTTTCAATAATGACAGTGAACAGGTAAAATTCATTTTACACAAAAACTGGTCCTTTTTATATAAGGACAGTTCACTAGTTGACAGAATTGGCCAGTTCCCTAAAGTAGTTTATAGAAGGAGGACTAACTTGAAAAGCCTCCTCGAAAGTAAAAATATTAGACCTAGTTTGAGACTTAATGGTACCTTCACATGTGGAGCATGCAGGATGTGCAGGTTTATCAAGACTGGAAACTCATTTGAGGTAGGCAACAATGGCAGGTATTTTATTAAATATAAATTGAATTGTGAATCTAAGGGCATAAATTATTTAGCAAGCTGCAATAATTGTTCAGCATTTTACATAGGTAAAACTGATCAGAAGTTCCATGAAAGAATCTACGAACATTCATATGCAGTAGCTAAAAATAAAAATGAAAATGCCTCAGCCAAGCATATTTTCTTAAACAATGGTCATACTTTTGGCTTTCAAGCTATTGATCAGTTATTGCCAGACATCAGGGGTGGTCCTCATTCAGTGCTCCTTGAAGCCCGAGAACTAGAATGGCAACTAGCCTTGGACACTTTCTCTTTCCCCAGCTTGAATGACAATTGTAATATTTCTTGTTTACTTAAACTAAAAAGCTTTATAAGATGAATTCACCATTTTCATGAGCTGATGTAAACATGACTAATAGAATATATACACTTGTAAAAAATTTGTCATTATAAATTTACACATACCAACTTGTGAACTTAGTTGGTCACTTGCTTACATTAACATGGTGTTCACTTGTCAGTTGCGATTACAACTTGTATTAGGAAATATTTAGTTATTTCAAACAGTACTCATTTTAACTTTTATATACGTTTCAACGTACGAGTTATCTTTATGAATTTTATGTATGATTTAGCTTGGCTTCATTGATATATTTATTTAAATACATTTATTCATTTAAATAGTTTTAGAATTTGTTAAAATATTGTTAATGTATACTTGATTTGTTTTAAACAGTCAAGCTGACACTTTTGTTGAATAAGCTCTCGTTTTGCACATTTTTAGAGTTGATTGATTGGCTGCTACTATCACATGATTGTAGGCACCAGCCTTTTTAAAAAAGTGGTTACTTTGTAGCCTTTGTTTTATTTTCTGAAGAAGTTACCTACCCAGGGTGACAAAAACGTGTAGAGTTTTTCCATTAAACTTTTTTACGTTAAAGAATTTTTGCCTGCAGCTATTGGACATCTCGTTTTGTTTGGCTTGTTTACTTGGTGTTTAGTTGGCCTTGCCTTTTCATTTTACATCATAGGCCTGGTTTAAATATTGTTGTACCATTAAAACCTGTCTTAAAAGCCAGGAGAAATGTAATTGGGTACTAAAAAGAGGGTAAAACTCCTTCAATATTTGATTGGTTGATTTCACCTGTTTCATCATTTTTGTATGAGAACAGAGACTTTATTATGCTTCTTAATTTCCATAGTTAATTAACTAATATATATGTTTTGGGTCTATCAACCTAATATATATATCAACCTTGGCTGTTGTAGAATGACTATCTATTGGCCGCTATATGGCATGCCGAAATTTGACCTATGTCCATATCAATTGATATGTCCCCATTAATTTTGTTTATGTTATATATTTATTATTGTTTATTATGATCCATCCTTTAAAGCGATTGCTGCTTAGTGCAAAATATCTCCACACTACAAGAACATTGTTTTTGTTCCATTATGTCTTTTATTTTCCATTTGACTTAGTTTTAAGGAAAATAGCTCTCTTGATTTTACCACTGTGAGGCAGCTATGTTTATAGCAACTGCTATCATTTTCTTAATGATTGGTATTACATTTCAGTGAAAGTCCCACAGTAAAAGAATATACTGCGTGTTTTTCATTAGTTAGTTGGCTTAGTTTGAGATTAGTTATTTTGAGTTCATTTTGAGTGAGCCATTAATTTGGTTATGTTTCTGTTACTTGATCGGTGATGAGTTCCTAAATTTGGACAATGCCCATTGACGAATTACCTTATTCTAAGCTACGCGTAGCGATTTTCATGGTATTTATATTACTTACTTTTATGTAGGCATTCAAATGCGGCCTTTAGTAGCTGCTGCTGAACTGAGTTGTGGAAGTTGTGCACGTGGTGATCGTTATTTTTTGTTTGTTTTTTTCTTCACTTGGTGGGGAGTTAGCTGACGGCTGGCAGTTTTTTGTAGTGTTACAGCAGACAGGACCCACTGTGAATTTTTATTGGTTCTTGGTCCCCTCTTTCTGACCTATGATAGTTTGATTTTAGCATACCATCCATTGGGGAATTGTTCTCCTGGATTGACCTATGGAGAAGAGTTGAGTTTGTCTTATTTTATAGGATGTTCAGTACAATGAATTAATGCCATAGGCTGTTCATTGAACACAGAAGTTGCTGTGTTCTTGCCAGTGAACTGGCGATGAGCCCTTTGTGATGACTGATGATGTTTAGGAATTATCTAGCGCTTAAGCTATATATAGCGTTTTTGTGATGCTTGTGATTTTTTGCATACATTTTCACATCTTGTTAGCTTATGCCTTTGATTGATGAGGGGCTGGTGCTGACAGTCGGTCATCTTCCGCAGTTAGGTAAGATACGTCATGAACTCCTGTTGGATAGCTGTTATGTTAATCAACCAAAAAGAGATTGGCATTAGCGCACTATCTATTGGTCAATCGTTCCCTTGATCGACCTATAAGGAGAGTAGAACCCTCTTTATTTCATTGGCTGTGTAATGCTATGGAGAACAAACACCATTGGTTATTTATTTTGATATGCGTTTATCAACCAGTTGATGATGAATCCCCCTGGAGATGATTGCGGATGCTGGAGTTCAATTATATGTCTGAGTTTTTGTAGCGATTTTTGAGATTTATAGTTTATTCTATTATTACTTTTCATGGAGTTGGAAAATGTTGCCTGGCAACTGTTGCTGCATTGAATCAAGGAATTATATATGTAGCGACAGCTACCATTATTTTATTCTTTCGACTGACTGTTAGCTTATTTCCTCATCTGACTATGAGTTTTGACATGGGGTTGATGTAGCAATATGCATCGTGATTTTCATTGGTTATTGTCTCTGACATTGACTCCACAAGAGACTATATATACTATACTTTACATTGGATAATTGTTTTTAAACAACCTATTAAGGAGAGAAGTGTTCTCTTTGCTTTATGGGTTGTTTAATACTATAAAGAGTTAATGCCATGGGTTGTTTATTAAATATAGAAGTTGCTATAGATGAATAAGGAATAAGATACAGAAAGGTGATGAATAATGATTGGTGGTTATCATCACCATCTGATTAGCTTTAATCACACCGAATGGAGCCTACTCTGTTCTTCTGATTGGATGTTAGCTTCCGCTTTCATCCTACAAGAAATTAAAAATTTCTGAATACAACCATTGGTTACTAACCCCATTGCCATTTTAGAACCAGAAAGATGATTGGGTAGTTGTTTCTTTTTAAATGATGTTTTAGAAATAAGCGTTACGATCTGATGAAGGCTGAATGGCCGAAAGCGCTTATCGATTTTTATTCTACACAGTTTGCTTTTAAGTGTTTGTCCTTTAATAAACACTTATTTTTATTTTTATTTGATCGTTCATTTGGAATTTGAATAATCCAGTTGCCATGGTGGTGCTCTGAAGTCTTCACTTGTTGCTGCTTTACTTTTTTGTCATCACCTTCAGTGGGATTTGAAAGTATTTTTCTCCCAATGTTTTATACATTTGGCTTTTTAATTTTGGACTTTCTGCATTTTGTCTTTTGGAATTAGGGATTTAGCAATATTCTCTTAGGTTCATAGATTCATAGATTCATAGGTGTTTACTAAGCTAACAGCCACAAGGGCCTTTTTAAACCTAGCCATGCATCCCAAATCTCTGACAAGTTCTGAAACCCTTGATAAGTATAAGCATCACACTGGGAGATGAACCATTTACAGGTTACCTGAAGGCAAGATTTGTCTGCTTTAGTAGGCATTGAATAATGCCCATTAGCTACTTGTTCTATTAATGTTCATTTTGTGTTCTCTGTATTAGTTGTACTTTGTTTTATATTTCCATTATATTGACTGGCTTAACTGCTTGTCTGTAGCACCATTCCTCACTCTTCCTCCAACATGCTGAGAATAGCATCTGTTTGAACTAGTCAATCTATAGAGTTAACAAACACTAAGCAAATAAGTAAATAAAATAATGCTGGTCAAAGTAAAGCCCAGGTGAGAATGAATACATATGAGTTTTGATGGTGGTATAAATAAATACCAGTGCTCATCTGTCAGGTGGAATCCTGTACCTCCTTAACCCAACCCCTTTAGTCATTGCATGTGCAGCTCTTAATTGTGGATGCAGTTTAAAAGTGGCATCTGTGCTTTGATTAACAGCTACATTTATATCACCTTGTAATATTATGACACAGAAAACACCTTTGTTTCTACATTCTTAAACTTCCATGTGCATTTTGCTGGACTAGCTAGTGGAAGACTGATGTATAAATGTGCAAGTTTTATTACACATTATCTCCATGCAAATATATACTGGAGCATGAGTGACCATTTCTACACAAGACCAGATAACCTCACTATAAAGTGTTTGCTTTATGTTGTAGACTGGAAGTTAATAAACTGCATATATAGTAAAAGTCAGAGGGCTTAGCTATCAGGAAGTACATGCACTTCTGTAGACTGTGCCTTGTGAATTTTTGATTGCATAAAGGCTCTGTTAGTTAGATAAATGCAGATGAATTATGCAAAGTAAGTGAATTATAATATCAAAGGCATATTTTAAGGTGAAAAAAAATGCCTCACTTAGTTTACCTTTGTATGTTGGTTACCTGAAAGGGAAGGATTTATAGTGTGCATCTGTGACCTATTTATGGGCAAAAGATTTTTAGAAAGTAAGGATGAAGATTATGATCACGCATAAATATTGTTCAAGAAAAATGCAAGTGTAAGTTCTACATTATTTGCTTGGACAATCTAGGACAGCCTTGAGAGATAAGAATGTTTGACTGATTATAGCAGAGGATCATGACTTATTATTCTAAAAAGTTTATCAGATATTCTATATTGTAGCAGGGCTATATGTATATATCGTCTATATCTGCTATACATTTCCTTCTTTTTTTGTGGTCTTCACATACCCTATCATCTAGCTACTGTGACCATATTGTACCCAGCAAGATAATGAGTATGTCTCCACCACTGATTATCAGAGTACTTTTCTGCAAGAATCTCTTTATTGACCTAATTCATATATCACTTAGATGGTTAGTCTTGGGAGATGTTAATGCCTAGGCAGACAATACACAACACAATCTGTGAGCTCACAGGGGCATTGATTTTCAGGTTTTTGTTCTAGGAATAATACCAGTAAATCCCCAAACTGGACTGTGTGAATACTGAAAAAATGTCGAGATTTTCATGGAATTACCGAATTTTGATCATAGCACTTTCACCAATGCTTGCATTTCTTCTTGTATTGACTTCTTGTAATGCTTCCAGTTTACATTTTGATTGTTTTATACTTGGAAATTGTTTTAATTATTTCAGAATATATACTCATTTTATTGGATGTTTGTTAATTGGGGAGGTGGGCTGATCTAAAGACCCTTTTCAGCTACAACCTGAGCTAATCAGACAAAAACAAAGCAATAGGGAGTAAACAGTATAAGTTCAATAATGCAGAAAAGCATAAGGTATAGAGGAGGTAAGTAAAATGTGCTGAAAATATATACACAAAGTCGATTCAACAACTTACACAGAACAAACAATGTAGTACAGAGAAAGAACAAAATGAACAATGTGATTAGAAATGTTTGATTAGACTGCTTAATCTTACTACAATAAAGTGTCTATTGATCTGTTTATTTGATTTCATTTTGGTCTCACCTTTGATATATTCTGTTATTGGGACTTGTTCTTGTTGGTGTGACCATTCATCTGAGCTCCTAGATTTTTCAGCATACAATGATTAAATTTGTCTCTTTTTTAGACCACAAACTAATTGACTTCAAGCCTGCCTTTTCTCCATGGCAGCCCCTCATAACAGAGCTGGTGAAATGTGCAGACCTGAGAGCAGTGGACTAATTTAGAACAAGAACAGTCATCCATCTACTTACTTAACTGAATAAACTACTAGAAACTTCAACAAGGTGTCTTTATACCTCCCACAAGGAGGGTATCAGAGAGAGAGTCTCCTAGATCTGCTAGCCAAAGTGATTTTATCTGGACTAATCTTTTATACTCTGTTTCTAGTCTTACAAAGTGGATAGTATTATTCATACCTATTTAAATAATAGCCATAAAATACTCATTCTACAGAAATTAACTTCTTACTCAGTTATCACTGTATAAGCTTTTGATGAGCATCTGACTTTCAGAATTGAGCCAATAGCTGAACATTTTGCACACTTTCATATTTTACCCCACTAATCTGATTTTCCACTGCCACCCTTTTAGTTTTTCCTTCCATAAAGTTCAAAGGTTTTTGCTTATAAGTGTTCGCATAGGTATTTTTATACTCCAGACAGACACAAGAGATTTTTTTTCACAGGTAGATAGCAAATGCTGGATTTATGGTGGGAAAAGTCTTAGAAATAGTGTCTTAGAAATGATTTTTTGACAAGGGAGTTTAATGAAACTGAGGTTAATACTATCTGTGATGAAGCTGTTCATCACAGCGGTGATAAGACTAGACCTTATTGTTCTGCACAAATTGAGAAAGTAACATCCTCTAGATTAAATAATACACAAGAAAATAACTTTAGAATGAATATTACTTACTTGAGTGATGTTGGTACGGTGAATGAAGTGGTAAAGAAGAATTGGCATATCTTAACATATGATATGAGGTAAAGGAACATACTGGGTGATACACCATGTTTCTGTTTTAAGAACAATAGGTCTTTAAAACAGATTCTATGTTACAAACTCCTTATTAAGAAGAAATATATATCAGAAAGGAAAGGTACATATGCCTGCAGGACTTGTGACTTTCGTAAATATATATGTAATGGTGATGCATATACACACCCCACCACAAGACACACTTATACTTTCCATTTCTATGCAGACTGGAAAAGCAGTAATCTTGTCTACCTTGCATTCTGTGTGCTCTGTAACAGCTAGAATGTGGGTAAAACAAATAGATGCCTGAAGGACTGGATACGTGAACACTGGTTAGCAGAAATGCTTTACATAAATATGCTTTAAAATTTGGCACCTCTCATCAGTTTAAATTTTTGATATTAGAGTTGTTTGTAATAAAACGGGTGGTGACATTAGAACTAAAGTTGACTGTATAGAAACAAAATGGATTTTAGAAAAGGAAGCTGGTAAAGGGATTGATTTAAATGAAGCTCTTAAGACCTATACTGAAATCACATGACTTGATGAGGTAACAGTGCATCTCTTTTTTTAAATGTTAGTTTGTATGCTACTGGCTAGATCTGATGAAGGAGCTAATGAAAAGAGGCCGTGAAAAAACTTATCTCTGTTTCTAACTTGTTTTCAAACATGTTTTTGAAGCATTAAACCTGATTACTTGCCTTGAACTTCTGGAAGTTTTCTTGTTTGTTTAATCAGGACATTTTGCTGTGCTGTGCTGTGGCTGTCTGTCTGTTTTATTTGGATTTAATTGAAAATATGTTTTGGGACGTAAGGAGATGGCAGATTAAAAATATCATGCAGTGGACTTTGTCAGAAAAGTTTGGGGAGCAAAGGGTTGCAACTAAGGAAATAATTCTTTAGAGTTGCATTAGAGGAAATTAATTGCTCAGGCATAGAAATGCTTTACGAAGTTTAATGCTATTGGCTACTACTAGAAAATAGGAATCAAAATCCTAACCAATTATAACTGAAGTATTGAATATTGTAAAGGATATAAAAGAACTAGAGATGGGCTTTTATTTATTTATTTATTTACTTATTTATTTTATTTATTTATTTGACATTTGTTAACCGGGTTAGTCCGACTGGGCAACAAGCCCTTTTTCAGCAGAGACCCGAGTAGAAAAGTTTCAAAAATAATACAAATAATAGAAGAATACAAAGAGTAATTTACATGACCATTAATTACTATGCGCAAGTCAAATCAAAACTAAGCATACATAGTACAAGGCAAGATAGTGACAAAAGCAGCAATCAAAAGACTACATACTAAAACTGTACAATATATACATAGAAATAGAGAGCAATAGAGGTGAACAGGGTAGAAGAAAGCAATATGAACAGTAGATCCTTTAAGACCTCTGATGTAAACAAGAGAATTAAAACATTCCCCCAGATTTAATAAACTCTGTGGAGGAATAGTGCAAGCTCTACACAGAATGAACAGTGTCCATGTCTGCAGCTCCCCCTCGGCAGCACACCTTGCATATTCATGAAGGCACGCTACTGATGGAGAGCCGTGTACATGGTTACTGAATCAGTGCTAGGGGGTGTGTTAGAGTGCCAACAGATGTGTAACATACCCCCTGCACTGTCAAAGTGCTGTATGGCACTAAAAGATTCAATTAAAGTGTCCTTGGACACTTATTCATAATTATTTTTATTTATGTCACACGGGGGGGGGGGTGTTGCAGTATCTGTAACACACTCCCTGCATTGTCAAAGTATCATACAGCACTAAAAGATTAAAAAAAGTGTCCTCAGACACTTATTAATAATTGGTAGATTTATGTCACACAGGGGCTATGTTACAGTGTCTGTAACACACTCACTATACTGTCAGAATGCCGCACGGCACAGAAATTAAATGTGCAAATATGAGTTTTCTTTTTATGTTTAATTCTTTTTTAAATTGTTTTTTTTTTAATTTTTGTCAAGTTTAAGCATAGCTGAGCATGTTTGCGTGGTGTGGTACCTTGCTCAGCAGTGCTTAAACAGAACAAAAAGCTATATAGAAATGTATAGCTGCAATCCTCACAGTCAAGTTAGCTGAATGGATAGAGTCACAGCTTTGTGTGCAGTAGGAGCATGGTTTGAATCCTAGGACTAGCCATTTAACTTTTACATCAGAAAGCATTTCTATTTATAATTCTATTTTTTTTTTTTAACATAGTTATTGATATTTGTCAATGAGGTTAGTGCAGCTGGTCCAGAATCCAAGTGTCAGTGGAGATATGAGGTGAAAACCTCCAGTTAAACACAAGTGTCCAATACAGTGCAGTCACACACCAAGGTAATGTAATTAAACTACATAGGGTGAGGTCATTTGAAGTAAAATACATGCACATAATAATAAAGTATCATTAATGAGTAACCAATGTCATTATATATTTGTGTTATTATTTAAAACTCTTGTTTGCCTGTAGCTAAATTTTGCTAAGCACTACTAAGCCTAGCTAAGCAATGCTTAAACAGGACCTGTCTGAGTAATACTTAGCAATGCTTAGCTCTGCTTAGCCAGTTTGAGCATTGCTAAGCAGTCCAATTCTAAGCAGTCCTCAGCTTAACTAAGCGGATTTGTGCACCGCTAAACACTGCTAAGCATTTGCCACTTTAAGCACTGCTCAACTAATCTTAGCAGGTTTACACACTGCTGGGCTTTGCTTAGCATTTTTAAAAATCATCCAATGGTGGGAAAGGGCAGGAAAATAGCCTTATTTAAGCCTCATGGGTGGGAATACAGCCAGAACCTGTTGGAGTTTTATCACTGCAGGAGCTATGGCTGGAGTTGGTGATGGAGCTCACTTCTGGGTGCAGCTCTGGGGCATATTGGAGTCCAAGGTCATGGTTGGGCTCCTCATTAAAGACCATAGCAACAGACTGCTGCAGGGCCAGTACCGGGGCTCTGAATATAAGTCTGAGGCTTTGGACCATCTGTCACATAACCTCATCAATGCCACTAGCATGCCCTGTACTGGTGAGTAGATGTGTCATCATTATGATGACCTGAAGCAGATGAAGGGGGTTCTCTTGACCCAATGGATCCAAGATGCTCGGGACTGGAATGCCCCAGAAGTTTGTAACTATAGGAACCACTGCTTTATGAAATTCTAGCATGACTATGTGATAGGCAGGTATGCATAATGGTGTGATTCCCTTCCCACAGCTGCAGAGGAGAGGACTCACAACTTGGAGACTCATGCAGGGCACCTAGCGAGGATGCACTGAGAGTGTAGTGAGTACAGATATATCTTGCAATATATAGTAATATTAATAAGAAAGACAACCATAGTAACTGCCAGTAGGTATAGTCTGTTCTGACTGCACTGCAATAACAGTAATAATGTGTAGGAATGACGTGTATATGGTATTAATACTAATAATCTGGTAATAAAATACACTGGCATTCTAAGTGTGAAGGAAATAAATGACATCCATTCATGATCTACAGGAAATACAGTGCAACTTCAGTCAGAATTGTGAAGGTAAAAGTGTTAGTATTGCATAGGTTCTGTAATAAGAGCACACCATCGATGCATGCATTATTTAAACTGGAGTACAGTAAAGTTTGTCAAATGTATACCAATGACTATGTCATGTCACTCTCAATAAAGCCGTCTTCTGCAAATTGTTGTGTGTATTCTGTTCTGTTGTTGAAGATGTCCAAGTTAACAGACATAGTTAGCAAATATGGGTATGACACCATGAAGTGACTGAAGTTTGGTTGCAAAAGAACTGTCATGCTTAAGTGTACATGGGGGAGCTGTACTACAAGATAGAATGCAATTTGATATATATGTTAGGCACTAACATGTGGACCTTGAATAGTAATGTGTAAGGTATTCAATTTTTTTCCCATTGGGATTGTCTGGTGTTAACCTTTTTATTTTAGCTATATTCATTCCTGAATGTAGATATGCTGTTGCAGGCAAATATGACACAGTAGTAGCTGTAGACTGCAAATATAGCATCTGCAAATGTATATGGGTCAAGTAGGCATCCCAGCACCCTGATATGGTCTGTACAGTTCACATATATACCCATCCACTAGGGATTAAGTGTCTGCACCTGCATTCCAAGTATTAAAACACAATTCACCTACTATTCCTGTCATGTGTATGTCTGCAGTCTGCTGTGAGACTCTACTGATATTACCAGTTCAGACTTTGTCAGCAGTTGAGCTCTAGCAACATATCAGTCAACCAACACACAGCAGTGCCCTAGTAGTTCAGTGTGATAAGCAATACCTATGTAGTTATTTTTCCACACACAGACCAGGGCTTGAATCCAGGGAAAAGTAGTAAGATTTATGTATAGTAACAGACAAATAGAACTGACTATTTATAGAAACAGTCATGTACTGTTAACAGATATTCCCCACGCAGGACATACAGGTAAAAAAATGTCCGTAGTAGCTGTATGAAGAGTATACTAATGCCTACCATGCCTACAAATGACAGCAGGATAGGACTATACTCCATGCACTGTGCACAATACATGTCTCTCAAGTGTCACGCTGCCCTGGCTAGTGAACACTGTTGCCAATAACCGTGGACACAGACATAAATCCACTTGAAGTATGCAAGTAGCACACTCACGCAACATCAGTGAAGGCACACCTTGTTAGTCATATATATATTACTGTGACATGTATGAGTATACCATGCCATGCTGACAGCTTGAGAGGTATGTACATGCACAGAAGCTATAGGGCACATGTACATGTAAAGTAAGGGCTGACCTGTAGAGTATTCAGCAGTACTGTTGTAAATGATATAGGCTATACAGTTGTTAATGGAGTGTTTTTCTCTCCCCTCACCCCTTATGTGCATCACTAATTATTATTCCTATACTACGGGTATGTTTTCATTTTGACATATGTTATTCTCAAAATAAATTCCACTGCTGTTGACCTTTTGACGTAACTGTTACTGGCATGCTATTAAAATAATGACTGTTATCCCATTTATGTCTGTGTTCTTTATGCTATGCAATTCTATTGTTCTGAGTTATTTGGAATACCCATTCATGCTGTTATAACTAATTTTGAAATGTTTTGATCATGACTAACCAATACACCTTGACAAACCTTAACACCATAGCAAGATTGGGTAAGCCAGTTCAGTATGATCCACCTATCCCATCTCATCTGGCTATGGCACCATGTCCCAGCATGTTTGGGGCCCAACCTGGAGCTGCTCCTTCTGCTGGTCCTGCACCACCCTCAGGTGGAACCTCAGCATGGGCATGGACAGGAGACTGTCACCCGGAATCAAGATTCAGGTATGGTGCTCATGGTCATCCAATGTGACCTGGTTGATAGACTGTGCCAGATCAAGGGCAGACTAGCGCACCTCAAGGGGCAGACTGGCCCCAGTGCCCAGCCTCCATCACAGCCACCTTCAGGGCCATATAGCGGCAGTGGTGACTGCCCATGGGTGGGGATCTCAGTCCCACTGTTGCCATCTGGGGGCACTTGGTCCTCTAATTCCCAACCATCATCCCCGTCCAACGTGTTTACCCCCTCAGGTGTCATACACCACCCCTGTCCACTGTCTTGTCTGTCTTGTCTGTCTGTAAACACAACCTCTCCTACCCAACTTACTTCCCCAGACATACCAAAAACCCTTCCCAAACATCCCACTCTCACCTTAAAAAAAGAAAAATAGCATCTGTCACCAAAGAAAATGTCATCCAATACATAGCTCTCCATTTAGCCCCCAAATACACTGCCATTAATCAATTATCCCATCCATTAATCAACAAAGTTATGTCAACCACACCCTCCCTATGGGGTGTGAGGCTCCAAATTCGAAATTGTTCACATCATGCACAGCTGTTGCTGCCCAAGAAATGGAGAACTGTGGTCCTTCCCTACAACCATCCTGGACATCCCTGGCTGCCTTTCGTATTGTTTTTCCCCCTTCCTTGCCCCCATTTCACCACTTTCCTATCACTCCTTTTTTTTCTTTTCTTTGTTTTTTTTTGGAAATAGAGTCGGTTTAAGTGGGGGATAAGCAGTGCTACACAAAGCTAAGTGGTGCTTGGCATCACGGTGTATTGTGCAAACCTGCAAAAAGGCTAGGACTCCTTGCTCCAGTAGATAAAGGTGTAAATATCCTCTGCAGGAAAGGTAACAAAGCAAATTCCTTCAACGCAAAATTTATTAGTACAGCGTTTTCGCCGTGTGCACTGACACAGCTTCTTCAGAATAAAAAAACAAATAACAATTGCTCTAAGTCAATTTTTAAATCATTTACAAGGAAGTGATGTCATGGCCAATGAAAAAGTTAGAAATACATAAAGACATAAAAACATTTTGTTTTGGACGAAGCATATCAATAAGATGATCATTGTGACAAGTTAAAAATTAGATTAAAATCATGTGTGCCTTAAGTATATGAAACAAAGCACAACAAGAAAGTAGTGGTTTTAGTGGCCAAGGGAATTTTAGTTTTGAAAATAGAGTTAATTTAAGAGCATACAGTGTAATGCAACACATCTAGTGACTGTTTAATACAAAACAAAATGTTTTTATGTCTTTATGTATTTCTAACTTTTTCATTGGCCATGACATCACTTCCTTGTAAATGATTTAAAAATTGACTTAGAGCAATTGTTACTTGTTTTTTTATTCTGAAGAAGCTGT
This sequence comes from Protopterus annectens, assembly GCF_019279795.1. Lineage (NCBI taxonomy): Eukaryota > Metazoa > Chordata > Ceratodontiformes > Protopteridae > Protopterus > Protopterus annectens. The sequence goes on along the minus strand of NC_056735.1, from coordinate 1,070,924,599 downwards.
GTCAGTGCACACGGCGAAAACGCTGTACTAATAAATTTTGCGTTAAAGGAATTTGCTTTGTTACCTTTCCTGCAGAGGATATTTACACCTTTATCTACTGGAGCAAGGAGTCCTAGCCTTTTTGCTTGTTTATTACTGGTTTTCTTGCATTTCGTTTTTACCTATTGTGCAAACCTGCTCAGACCTGCTTAAAACTGCTTAAACCTGCTCCAATCACCCTATCTGATTCAGACACTGTTCTGCCCAGCAACAAAATAACCAGACCTGGCAAGTCTCAAACCCAGGACCTTCTGCACTACAGTCAGAGCAACACACCACTAGGAACTCAGCTTTGGGGAATTACTGTTGTTTTCTAAATATATCATGCAGTACAGTCATGTAACTTTAGGGAAAAAAGACACTGCTGCCAAGTATTGAACCCAGGACCTTATGAACTACAGCCAGAACAATGCACCACTAGATCAACTCAGCTCTGAGAAGTTACTGTTGTTTTCAAAATATATCATGCAGTACAGTCATGTAACTTTAGGGAAAAAAATGACACCACTGCCAAGTATTGGACCCAGGACCTTCTGCACTACAGTCACAGCAATGCACCACTAGGACAACTCAGCTCTGAGGAAAAGCAACTGCTTTTCTAAAATATCATGCAGTACAATCATGTAACATTATGGAAAAAAGACACCCCTGCCAAGTATTGGCTCCAGCACCCTCTGAACTACAGATCACTGCAATACACCAGTAGACCAACTCAACTCTGGGGAATTACTGCTATTGTTACAAAGATATCCTGAGTACCATTGACACTACTTCTACATATAATGTGATAAATGACAGCTTACTTGGGCCTGTGATGCAGACACTGAACCAGTACACAGCCAAAGACATGTCGATGGCTTGATGGGAGGCCTACGATATCAGGTACAGCTGACAACTGCACAGACTGTTGCAGAATGTCCACCGTTCTGTCACCTATGTATATCGTGGTTATCATCAAAGATATTCTTTGTGCTGATGTACTGGCAAGGCAGTGCAGATTAATTTTACAAAGGCAGGACAGACAGGCCAGTGTCACATGTCATAGCCATCCAAACACACATGTTCATGCCAATCCTGTGTAACACATTGTATGCATGGACATATGTCTTGCAACTACATGTCCCATAATAGTTATTCAGTAGCTCTATCTGTAACATTCTTAGCATGTCTGACATCTGGACACTCACAGTTCAGGCCCACAGTCCAGCCTGTTGTAGAACAGCTACATGCTTGGCAATACAACCTATAAATAACTGAGCACTATAATGTCCAGCAGTCCTGGTTGCTGCTACCACAGTCTCAGCCACCCAGAGTAGTATGTCAAAGGCCTGGAGGGTGGGACATGTCACACATATCAATACGTGTCCTAAACTTCCCCTACCACTCTCTGGATGGTAGTAATAATTAACATATGTACCAGAGGCACATGACTCACCTGGACTGTAATGGGTACCCTCACCCTGGCCATGCTGTGACACAAGAGCTGACACTGCTCCCTCACTGATATATACAGCTTGCTGTCCCCCAATGTCTTCACAATGTCCAGTATGACTCATGCCCAGAATGCAGCAGCTGTAGCCTGCCACTCATGCAGCTGTATGTTCAGATACCTGCTACAGACCTACCATACCTCCCAAACACCTAGAACAGGGCATCCACACAACATCCACAAATAAGGGTTGGGGTGAATGCTCAGGTGACAGGGACATATATCAAAGTATCCTCCTACAAACATACACAGCTGATATACCAGCATCAACTGCAGCAGCATGCACATTCAGATAAAAAGAATGTATGACACTCACATCTGCCTGTCTCCTTGCTGAGCCCAACACACATTGTTAGACACTAACCTGCCATAGACTCACAAACTCTGTTAACAATGACCAAACATAACATGCAAAACTGTGGACATAACACATCAATCCAAATAATGAACAGTATTTCTACATATCCTCTGTGATGTTTTAGATCACACACCTTGATAATGTCCACCTCACAGGCCAGAAAAAGGGCCAAGGTCTACATGAAGGCCTTAATTATAGGACTGTGTTCCCATGCCGTTGGCTAATGGCAATGCAGACCAGCTGTTCTGGATGCAATTAACAAGTGGGAATCACAGACTGGTGCACATTCACCTGTTCATGAGCATTACCTACAAAAGGCAAGCTGCTGCCTATGGTAAACAGGTCTGACACTTTCTTCATGAAGACAGACTGTGATTCTCTAGGAGACTATAACTGGATTTCTTCTCACAAAGGAGTACAGCAATATACCAGGTATGTCATAGAATTAAGCATGTAATGGAATGCAGATGGGGGGATGCAGTCATGGGAAATATGAATTTAAACAGTAGGTGTCAACTACATTTCTTGGACAGACATGTTGTTGTTAGTCTGCTGTCCAGCGCATATAGCCATCCCTAATGGCTCTGTCTGCAGTGACATAGATCAGACCTCCGGCCCCTGAGTCACAACAACAATGGTCAGCTCACATATGACTACTACTGAATTTTCTGTTGTACAATACTGACAGTAAGTACTGGTGGATATAGCTGCCATATCACATCATGTACTGTCAGTGAGCCCCTCTCAGTCTGTTGACATCATACAGGCTTAGTTCAAAGATTGTCCAGGTGTCCCTGACCATTCCTGATGTACTCTGGCTAGGACACTGTGTACTCCACACCTGTATCTCATTGCCTGACACTTGTGCATAACATACCTGGTGACACCCTGCAGCAGGACAGCAGGTTATAGGCACTAGTAGTAGGGGGACAGTGGTTATGTCTCAGCAGCAGTGTGTACATACTGAGCATACAATGTAATGGACTGAATACAGTACCAGATGTTAATGTACCACTACTGTGTTCCCAGGGGTCTGGCATGTCACAGACACATTCCCCAGCTGCTGGGGGCAACCATCAGCTATTGTCCAACTGGTGTCCGGAAATCCACATTTGTCTGGGAGGGGGTCTACATCTATCAGGCACATGTACACATTCTGCAAACATCTGGGTACTGCAGATGTCAGACACCTACTAGAAAGAAGGACACCCTGCACCACATATGCACTGCTCTCAGTTATTGTGTACAGCTGTTACTGGAATGCCCACATGCACTTGTAGTACCACTCACCTATTTGTCAGATGTAGGCTGGATGACATGGTACTGTAACATTGCCCATAGGGGACACCCAACAGTCGATGGCAGTGATGGGTGTGGACACATAACACAGTCTGTCACAGAACTCAGGTCATATCTGGTATTCATGATACCATGTGAGGTTACTAGGCTATGTGCCCTGAGCAGCTAATATGCCTAGGCCAGATGTTAGCCCATGTGTATCCAAGGTAGCACCTGATGCCCCAGTCCAACAGGGACACAGGTGGTATCCCAAGGGTGTGTGTGCAGTTACCCATCCAGTAAACCAAGTTATGGCTGCAAAGGTGTAAATAGCTACCATGCCTGATGTGGACAGGTTGACCATTCCACCACAGGGTAATTGTGTGGGACACATATCTGAGCTGCCAACATGCTCAGTTCATGTCACATGCCAGGATGACGGCATGTGGGTGTTAACAGAGTGGAACATGAGTTGCATTTGTGCATCGGTCCCAGCAATGTGGAGTCTGTGATTGCCATGCATACCACACTGAGGTCACCACTGAGGAGTATGTATGACACTGAGTAGAGGGTTGGCCTTATAGCCTATTGGTGTATGGTAGATGTCTGATGCCCTGGTATTCCTTGGTGGGGAACCTCTGTGATGTCCCCAGCTGCTGCATGTGCTGTGCGATGTGAATGACAAACAGGGACTTATACACAATAATGGGCCTCACTGGCAGGAATACAGGGATGTTTATACCCCATGCCCCTTGATGACATACCCTAATGTATGACATGGGCCATGTAAATGGTTTACTTTACAATGGAAGCGGCAATTGTATTGAAATGTCACGTTGTGAAAGACCTGTGCCCACAGCTCCCTCATGACTGATTGCATGCCTAGGATGTTGTTAGTACTGTGATAATATATGGGGATGTCACTCTTCCCAACGGAGTTGACACTGCATGTGCTGGTATACGGCCTGAGGTCATGTGTCTGGCAACAGTCATGCATCTGTGTCAGACCCTCCTAGGCAGATGTCCACATCTCTAGGAAATCTGGTGATGGCACACAGCATGTAGTCATCTGCAGACATGGTTGGACATAGACTAATGGCTGTTACATGCACCTTAGAAGTGTACATCACACATAACAGAGGCCCAAACATGGAACAACAGGTTACCCACCTAGTTATGAGTAAACTGCTTGAGGTGGATATCCCTAAGTGTAATACGTGGGTCATGTCAGTGCACTGGTGTGTTACCCATATGGTAACATATGGCATGATGCATATTTAGGAGGGTCATATCTATAATAGCCGTGTGTGTTATACTATGACAGAATTTGTCCAGGTCAAAGAAGGCAGCTTGCACTGTCACCCCCTGTCCATGGCTTTGGTGACTGTGTCATAGAGGTCAACCGAGTGTAACAGACACAAACCCTTCCTTGACAAAGTCCAAGTGTGTGTGTGATGGAGTGTGTGCAGGTTGGCAATGTCCTTGCCCTTCAAGATGTTGGTGCCTCGTCTGGCAGAGGCCTCTCCAGCTCCCAATATGCACTTTCTGTTTTTGTGTCTTCCTGTGTAAATTTTTCATTGGGTAAGTCCTCTTCTTGTTGTCTAGTGAACGGACATTGCTGTGAAAATATCAAAATGTGCATTAGTGTCTATTTTGTCATACAAGTCATACGTACTGCCAGGTAGACCACTTTACTTGACCTAGTTAATGTTATTTGTGAATTTACAAGTATAATTGTGGACAATAATTATATCGTTTTTGAAGGTGAGTACTACAAGCAGATCAAGGGAGTAGCAATGGGGGCAGATTGTGCCCTAGTCTATGCTAATCTTGTCCTCCTGGGGTGGGAAAAAGCTTTTGTGTTAAACTGCCCCCATTGGAACAAAATTAAATTGTACTCACGATTTATGGATGACATTTTTATTCTGTGACAAGGTGTAAGTGATGAAATAGAAGAATTTATTCAATATTTGAATGCTACCACAGAATTTTTTAAATTTACTTTTAAGTTTGATAAGGTGGGTATAAATTATTTGGATACTTATATATCACATGGGCAGGATGGGTTTAGATCCAGAGTTTACAAAAGAAGAAACCTTCGGTAACGCATATTTACACTTTGATAGTAACAACCCTCATAAGCAAAAAAGAAGTATTATAAAGTGACAAGCAATAAGAGTGGCACACATGACATCCCATTTTGAAGATTTTAGGTCAGAAATGGAGAAAATATCTGTCATGTTTCAGGAATGAGGCTATCTCCAAGTGTTGATAGATAGGATTATTCAAGCTGTATATGAAAAATGGGGAGCCCAATACAAATCTCTTTAAGGAGTGGGTTTGGAAAAGGGGTTGAATACAGGTACCCCACAGGAAGCATATAAAATCTATGAGAGGGCTTGTGTTCTACAGTTTAACCATCTGACTAATAACATAAAAAAGCATTACAAGTAAACTGGAATATTTTTATAACAAATAAGGAAATTCTTGGAAAAATAGGAGATGAACCTAGATTTGTCAATAAAACTGGGGCCAATTTTAAAAAACGCTTTGAACATAAACTGGATTAAAGTAAGGAAACTGATAATGGCACTAAGGCATGTGGTGCTTGTAGTCAGTGTTCCTATATAATGAAGTCTACCTTCATAGTTTTAAATAACTGTTTAAAATGTCAGATACATTTCAAAAGAGGAAATTGCTTTACAAGCAAAGTGGTTACCTGATAGTATGTATGACCTGTTCATATTTCTATGTGAAAAAAACAGAGCGTTCACTCAAGTGTAGAATTTATGAATACTTGAATGATATAAAAAATAAGAAATGTAGTAACGCTCTGAATAAACATTCCTCAGACTGTGTAGATTTTAGAAAATTCACATTTGGAATAATAGATAGTGCAAAGGAAGATTATAGGGGAGGGGACCAGAAGAATATCTTGAAGAAAAAAGACAGAATAGCAGATTAGATTAGCTGCAATGCCCCCCCCCCCCGGATTAAATGACACTATTTCTATTTCCCCTGTTCTTAATGAAAGAGCAAACAATATAAAAATGTGTGCATTTTTATATATTTATATTTCTTCAGATCATCATCATCTTCTTTCGGCTGTTCCCGTGAGGGGTCGCCACAGCGGATCATCTCTTTCCATTTCTTCCTGTCCTCTGAATCTTGCTCTGTTACACCAACCACCTGCATGTCCTCTCTCACCACATCCATAAACCTTATCTTAGGCCTTCCTCTTCTCCTGTTACCTAGTAGCTTCATCCTTAGCATCTTTTTCCCAATATACTCAGCATCCCTCCTCAGCACATGTCCAAACCAACATAATATTGCCTCTCTAGCTCTGTCTCCAAACCTTCCAACCTGGGCTGACCCTCAAATATACTTATTCCTGATCCTGTCCACCCTTGTCACACCCAGTGCAAATCTTAACATCTTTAACTCTGCCATATCCAGCTCTAACTCTTGCCTTTTTGTCAATGCCACTGTCTCCAACCCCTATAACATAGCTGGTCTCACTACCCTCTTGATGACCTTCCCTTTCACTCTTACTGGTACTCGTCTGTCACAAATCACTCCCGACACTCTTCTTCACCCACTCCATCCTGCCTGTACTCTCTTCTTCACCTCTGTTCCACACTCACCATTACTCTGAACTATTGATCCCAAGTATTTAAACTCACCCACCTTTGCCACCTCTACTCCTTGCATCCTCACCATTCCTCTATCCTCCCTCTCATTCAAACACATATATTCTGTCTTAGTCCTGCTAACCTGCATTTCTCTTCTCTCTAGAGCATATCTTCATCTCTCCAGTGTCTCCTCCACCTGTTCCCTACGCTCACTACAGATCACAATGTCGTCTGCAAACATCATAGTCCACAGGGACTCCTGTCTGATCTCATCTGTCAACCTGTCCATCACCATTACAAATAAGAAAGGGCTTAGAGCTGATCCTTGATGTAATCCCACCTCCACCTTAAACGGATCTGTCACTCTCACTGCAGACCTCACCGCTGTCACACTACCGTCATACATATCCTGTACCACTCTTACATACTTCTCTGACACTCCCGACTTCCTCATACAATACCACAACTCCTCTCTAGGCACCCTGCCATATGCTTTCTCTAAGTCTACAAAAAGACAATGCAACTCCTTCTGACCTTCTCTGTACTTCTCCATCAACACTCTCAGAGCAGACATCGCATCTGTAGTGCTCTTTCCCAGCATGAAACCATACTGCTGAACACTAATCATCACGTCCCTTCTTAACCTAGCTTCCACTACTCTTTCCCATAACTTCATGCTGTGACTGATCAGTTTAATCCCGCTGTAGTTACTACAGCTCTGCACATCACTCTTATTCTTAAAAATCGATACCAAAACACTTTTTCTCCATTCCTCAGGCATCCTCTTACTTTCCAGGATTTCATTAAATAATCTGGTTAAAAACTCCATTGCTATTTCACCTAAACACCTCCATGCTTCCACAGATATGTCATCTTTCTTCATATATGTACATTTATTAGCATTTTAAGATAAGCGTTCTTGAATATGTTTTTAACAAAGTCTTATTTTACTGTGCAATGCATTATTTTGTTTCAACTTTCTATGTAGGACTGACTCATGCTTATTTTAACTCTCACTTGATTCATTTATTATACTAATTGGGGTGGGGTAATTATATTGGTTAAGAAGTGGTGTGTTCTTGTATTCTGATGAAGTCTCTCATGATGAGATGAAAGTGCTTAATACTGTTTGTAATAATAAACTGGTTTTGCATCGTGAATTCGGATCGTTTTTTCTTTAGTTTTTTTTTTTTTTTTTGTCATTATTGGTGTTTTTAGTCATATTTAGGTTTTATTTACACCTTTTCATGGTCCGGCCTCCACCATGCACAGCTTGGACACTTTTGAGTTAACCAGAGGAGCTTGTGTGAACACAGAGTTCGCACAACTAAAGGAAGAAATCTCCCAGCTCAAGGGTGAATTAACCAGATTAATAGCTTTATTTACTCAAAAGGAGAATGGTTCTCCAGGTCCGTTTGGCCATGCATCAACATCTTCCCAGTCCCATGTGAATATTCACGAGGTGACTATTCAAGAGAAGCTTTCTCAGAGTGACGTTGGTTTACATCTTCTTTGTCCTGCTGAACAAGTGGTTTCAGGTGCTGAGGAGCAGCAGGAAGTCAACATGGTGGCAAGCGAATGGCGAGGGCATTCTACAACTGCTAACAGCTCCACATTGGTTCCAAACACAACAGATGTACAATGGAATGGTAAACCCCTCAAAAAACAAGATGAAGTGTTTAATAAAGAAGGTACTGTACACCCTAATTATCAGTCTAAGAGTAAGAACGCTGAAGTTCCATGCACCAGTATGCAAGCTTCTAATAAACTGAGTGAGACTGTTTTAACAAATGACAATACTAATTTGAGATTGGAAAATTTACTTTCTAGACAGTTTTGTTTTTCTAACAGTGGAAACAGTGATTCTGCAGTTAAAACTGGTTCTCATGACATTAATCAAAGGACTGTATTTCTTTCCCTGAAAGATTAAATTTTTTTCTTTGAAAAGAGATTATTCATGTTAAAAACTTTACAAATGGACATTGCATACTTGAATGAATGCTTGCCTTTAAAAATAATTCCTCAGGGATTGAGAATATATAAATTTAATTTTGGAATTTTTTATAATGATGAAGTTATTAATGAATTTGTTGAATTTGTTTGATGAAGTGGGGCTGGAGTTACTTAAAAAGACTATTTCACTATGAAAAGCAAAGAGATGTTACTGCACAGGAGGTTGACACCTTGGATGTTAAAATTAGAGAAGACCTGTTGTTTGCACAATATAGTGGATTATATTTTAAAATATTAGAGAAGGTGGAAAGAAGATGCAATAATATTTTTTATAAGAAAAGGCGTAAATTAGATAGAGATTTGAAACAGTATCAAAATAAGCAGGTTTACCCTACAACACATGTGAAGGGTTGAAATTTTTAATGAATTGGAGGAGCCTAAACAGTTAACTTAGAGTGAGGTAGCTGCACTGAATAATAAGTGCAATGTAGATGTTGAACCATCTAGTAGGGACAAACAGAATTTTCAGATGGTGAGACACTCAGAGAGACTGGCCTAGAGATACACAGAAAGAAGGGAATACAACAGGAGTTATTATCCGCAACCCCAGAGGGGGAATCATTTCCAGAATGGGAACAAAAACAGGAATTAGATCATTTTGATCATAACATGATTAATTCTAGGAATGCATTCACTATTTATAATTATACGAATAGATCAATTACAGAGGAATATTTTTATTTATTTTCTAAGGGTATAAAATTCATTCTACAAAAAAAAGGAGATTTAGATGATGATATAATGGCCTTAAGGTTAAATACTAGGAAGCTAAATCTAGTTATATTTTATGGGGATTTAGATAGCCACAACAAAGTGGAGCACAGAGTACAGATTCCTTTTCTAAAGAGAAAAAGTACTTTTAACCTTCCATTACACCCCTTAGTGGACGCTTTTAGAAAATTAGTTCTTGAAGATATCTACAAGATTTATATGGAAAACCACAAAGTGTCTTGGTATTTTACTAGGGGTGAATATGACTTGTTAATGACATTCACGGGGGATGATTCTGTACGTATTATGACCCCTGACAAAGGGGGTGGTGTGGTTTTATACAAAGCTTCAGACCATGTTAATGAGATGCTGGAGTTGTTATTTCATGAGACTACATATGGAGAGGTATCCAAAAACAGATCAATATTTTTTATTCCAGAATTAATTCTTATCTGGAAGAATATTTATTGGATGGAAGGACAGATTCTGATTTATATAATTTTTTGCATTGGAAGGACCCAGTAATTCCTGTTTTTGCTGACATACCCAAGATTCATAAAAATGAAATTAGACCACCATTTAGGCTGATAGTTTCTGGCCGAGGTTCTAAGACTCATCCTTTTGCTGCATACATGGATTCATGTGTACAACATATAATAGGGAAAATGTCACATTTGGTAAAGGATTTGTGGGAATTTTTGGGTTTGCTGGCTAAGGAAATATGGGCTAAAGATATTTTTAACTATAGATGTTAAAGATCTTTTTACAGTGATTCCTAAAGATAGTGGCCTTGCATTGTTTAATGAAACATTGTCTCAGTTTTCTAATTTAAGTCATGACCAAGTTAATCTTATTTGTGAATTTATGAGTATAATTTTGGACAATAATTATATCTTTTTTGAAGGTGAGTACTACAAGCAGATCAAGGGAGTATCAGTGGGGGCAGCTTGTGCCCCAGTCTATGCTAATCCTGTCCTCTTGGGGTGGGAAAAAGCTTTTGTGTTAAACTGTCCCCATTGGAACAAAATTAAATTGTATTCACGATTTTTGGATGACATTTTTATTTTGTGGCAAGGTATAAATGATGAAATAGAAGAATTTATTTATTCAATATTTGAATGGTTCCACAGAATTCTTAAAATTCTCTTTTAAGTTTGATAAGTTGGGTATAAATTATTTGGCTACATATATATCACATGGACAAGATGGGTTTAGATCCAGAGTTTACAGAAAGGAAACATTCTCTAATACATATTTACATGTTGATAGTAACCATCCTCTTAAGCAAAAAAAAAGTATCATAAAGGAACAAGCAATAAGAGTGGCACAAATGACATCCCATTTTGAAGATATTAGGTCAGAATTGGAGAAAATATCTGTTATGTTTCAGGAATGAGGCTATCCCCAAGTGTTGGTAGATGGGATTATTCAAGATGTATATGAAAAATGGGCGACCCAATACAAACATCTTTTAGGAGTGGGTTTGGGAAAGTGGTTTAATACAGGTACCTCACAGGAAACATACAGGTACCTCACAGGAAACATATAAAATCTATGAGATGGCTTGTGTTCTACAGTTTAACCATAATAATAATAAAATAAAGAAATCATTACAAGTAAATTGGAATATTTTAGAACAAATAAGGAAATTCTTGGAAAAACAGGAGATAAACTTAGATTTGTCAATAAAGCTGAGGCCAATTTTAAAAAACTTTTTGAATGTAAACTGGATAAAAGTAAGCAAACAGATAATGGCACCAAGGCATGTGGTGCTTGTAGTCTGTGTTCCTTTATAATGAACTCTACCATCATAGTTTTAAATAACTGTTTAAAATGTCAGATACATTTCAAAAGAGGAAATTGCTTTACAAGCAAAGTGGTTTTCCTGGCAGTATGTATGACCTGCTCATATTTCTATGTGGGAAAACAAAGCATTCACTCAAGTGTAGAATTTATGAACACTTGAATGATATAAAAAATAAAAAATGTAGTAATGCTTTATATAAACATTCCTTAGATTGTGTAGATTTTAGAAAATTCACATTTGGAATAATAGATAGTGTAAAGGAAGATCATAGGGGAGGGGAGTGGAAGAATATCTTGAAGAAGGAAGAGACAGAATGGCTGATTAGATTAGCTGCAATGTTCCCCCCTTGATTAAATGACGCTATTTATATTTCCCCTGTTCTTAATGAAAGAGCAAACAATTTTTAAATGTGTGCATTTTTATATAATTATATTTCTTCATATATGTATATTTATTAGTATTTTAAGATAATTGTTCTTGAATATGTTTTTAACAAAGTTTTATTTTACTGTGCAATGCAATATTTTGCTTTACCTTCCTGTGTAGGATTGATTCATTCTTATTTTATCTCTCGGTTGATTTATTTATTATAATGTTAATTGGGGTGGGGTATGTATATTGGTTAAGAAGTGGCATGTTCTTGTATTCTGATGAAGTCTCTTATGATGAAATGAAAGTGCTTAATACTGTTTGTAATAATAAAGTGGTTTTGAGTGGTAAATTTGGATAGTTTTTTCTTACTAGAAATACTTACTTAGTAGTTTTATCCTACTAGAGGATGATGTAGGTCTGTTGGGTATACCTGACTACATGCATCGATACAAATGCACATATAGCACTTGTGTGTATGTGTGGATATTGGTGCCAGTCCTTAATGAGGACTTTTGGGCTGTGAGCCTGTGTATAACCCCGCAGTTGAATGTATTCCATGTTGGAGGTATATATATATATATATATATATATATATATATATATATATATATATATATATATATATATATATATATATATATATATGTATATATATATATATCTATATATATATATATATATATATATATATATATATGTAAATAAATATATATATATATATATATATATATATATATATATATATATATATATATATATTTGGCTGACCCTAGCTTGATGAGTATTGTAGGAGATGGTGACTGCAAATGTGACCGCATGATGGTTGCTTTGCCATGAAGGATGACACTGTAGGGATGCCGCAATTTTAACCTGTGTTGTGTAATGTCAACTGCAATACACCTTCACCTCATGTGGGTGTAGCCCCTGGCTGCACCAAGCTGTTTATATTTCCACTGTTGATGGCTCTCTGGCCATTTGTGTGCTGTTATTGATATGTTTTACAATGTATGTTAGGGTTATTCAACTGAACCAGGATCAGGGCACAGATCTGACTCCTAATACCATTGATGAGGTCCATATAGGTAGAATGGGCTTCCTCATCACTTGTGGCGGCTGGCAGGTAGCTGTGATAGGAATACATGTGTGCTGGCAATAGTGAACTGCCCCTGCAGTATCCCTTGTGCATCTTACTGCCTGTACTATGTGAAGGTGTGTATGTGTGTCATATATATATATATATATATATATATATATATATATATATATATATATATATATATATATATATATATATATATATATATCTATATCTATATATATATATATATATATATATATATATATATATACATATATATATATATGGAAAGCCCATGTCCCATGGCATTACCGGCTACACTTTGGCTTCTGAATGTATGATAGGATAGTTGACCAGGTAAGGCTGGAGTGGTCTCTGCAGCTTTGAACCATGGTCTGAGTGACTGCACACGTCTGCATTTCCCAGGGTTAGGACTGCTTGCAATGAGGGTAAAGTCCTGTGTACACCTGTAGCATTTAGCAGCATGGCCTTCAATTTGTGCTGCAATGTTGCTTGTTGTTGGCAGTGATAATGTCACCACTTTTACTAATTGAGTCACAATGGGGCTTGGGAGAACCACTGCCAGACACATGAAGACCACTGAAGACAGATGGAAGCCATCTCTTGCAGAGCATTGTGGTCTGTTTGCCATATCATCCCAGACTCACAGGTACTGGAACATCTAGAATATGCCAAGATAAATGTGCACATGTAAGGACAATCATTCCCTGATTGTATTGTGGCATCGCCTGCATGACAGCATAATGCTGCATAAGGCTAGGGATGTACCTGCCTGGGACACATAACCAGTGTGCTCACTCATGTCTCACTGCATATAGTCCAAGGATGTACATGTCAGGTCAGGCACACCAACATGTATTGTGACAGACCCATGACAGTACCTGTTGGTGAAAGACAGCAGTGTGTATGCAATATGATGGAGTCTGTTACATGACACACAGGTAACTGTAACCATCCACATACACAGCCAGGTCAGAGGCACACCAGTGTGTCTCCATTGTAGTCCCCTATGTGTAACATGTTTGACATGAACTGATGCCTGTGTGGCTGTGAGACACAGGTGTGTGGTCATGTCTGGTATGTGCTGTGTACGGCTGTGGCATTCATGTGTGACTTTGCCTCGGAGACCCCCTTTGTTTGTAGATGTGTATGTTGATGGTCACTGCAGATGTTTGTGTATGTTGTGTAGGTGTGGGTGGTGTGTGAGGTGTACTGTTTGTGTTGACAACCTGTTTGGGGACAGATATGTGGCCTTCACAGTGGGAGAACATGGACTGCAGGTTGCAACTCTCATTGCATCTCTCATATAGTATGATCCTTGGTGGTGTTTGTAGATGACTGTCCATCCGTGCACATGAGGCAGGTGATACACAGTGCCAGGACACCCATATCAACCACACTAGCTGGGGAAACTGTAGGACATTGTTCAGCAATATAGTCCAGAATCTGAGAAACGAAGGCCAGGGAGACCTGAGGAGAGGGCCTACAGACTAGGGGATTACTAATACAGTAGGAGGCTGACACCACAGTAGTCCATGTAGACAAGCTATGAACAAACAGTAATAAGTGCAACAGGTACATGAATTGCAACACCTCATATCACATGCAGCAAGTAGCATGAAACATCAGGATCAGGGGAGGCAACACATGCTGTATTGCCACTATGTTGCCAATAGCCACAGACATACTGTGCTGATAGATGGCGGGGTATGATGTGGGGGTTAGCAGTGGATAGTGCTGGCAAAAGTGGATGAGCAGGGTCTGTACATAATGGTGAGCAATGTATGCAGTCTTGTGATGTGTTCCCCTGTTCATATCTTTCAGGTGAGATGTGCAGACGTTGCATCCCACCTTCCTGAGAAGCTGAGACTGTTGCAATTATTGATGCCCTGAGACTCCATCACCGGATGCCGTTGTGAAGGAGTTGCCATAACCAGCAACAATGCACTGCACTGTGGGAAGACCTGGTAGCAATAGTGAATGATGTGGGCCACTGGGACAGGAGCTACGAACAGGTCTGACACTGTGCTACTGATCTCTTACACCTTTCACAGCAAAGGGTGGCAGCTGTGTCCAGGAATCATGCGGCACAGGGTGAGGGCCTGCTACACAACCACCACTTTCAGTCACAGAGGAGTTCAAGCCAAACCTGGGTTCAGCCACCCACTCACAAGAAACCATTAGTACATATGTTGAGGAGGTGTGTGGCACAGATTCCACAGCCGAGAAGTGTCCAGTTAAACCTCCAGTGGTTATCACATTAATACTGTACCATTCATAATGGCAGCCTCTGCATACCTGTATGCATATGTCCGGTCAATCTGCATTTGTGGGTGAGGTTTTGTAATGCACACATGTGCACACATACTGTGGATGTCAGCAATTTGAGTAGTATCACAGCTTGTACTGTAAATGTTGATAAATCATCATATTATACTCTACCCCTGCCACGTATGTGTGTGCCAACAATAGCTCTCCCCTACAAATCCATAGGTACCTCTGGTGTGGCTGGGGAACATCAACTTTTAGCCGGTGAGTGTGGAACTGTCATGTTGTGGTTCACCTATACCCTAGGCATGTTAAGGGCTGCCAGTTTGCCATGTACATGACTGTTAAGCTTAGCCATATTGTAATACATGCATGTTCACTTGTGGTGGTGTTCATTGCAGTGCATCGCATTGGTAATCACAGCAGCATACTTGCAGGAGCTGTAACATATTAGCACGTTGTTTTGTATAGGTGTAGCCACTCTGGTATACAGGGGTGCATTACTATTGTGTAAATGGGTGCACTGTGTGCTAGGTGAATGTCCATCACATACTTCTACTTGTCACGTATCTCACTGGTGTATAGTACTAGCAACATTAACTGAACGTAGCTGCACTGCATGCTGTGGAGGGCCTGTGCATGATGTGGAGGGCCTGTCCAGAGTGTGTTTGTTGTGGTCTGATTGTTTGTTGTGCATGGCATCAATCAGAAGTTGTGATTTGTATAATACCTTTGAGGCACCCATGTGTATGTGTGTGTGTGTGTGTGTGTGTGTGTGTGTGTGTGTGTGTGTGTGTGTGTGTGTGTGTGTGTGTGTGTATCAGCAAACAATATAGTGCAACAATTCATGTAGTCTTGTTGTCTCCACCTTACATGTGACCATGGGGGTTGGAGTGTGTCCACCTCACAACCTGATGTCAATGTCTCATTGGACTCTGATGATGATGGTGGGCATTGCAAGGCACAGGTGGGATTGTTTGGGCTGAATCTGTCCCATTTGTTGACATCCCACTTCCACCACCAATGACCCTGCACATGGTCAGTAATCCCACACATACCTAGTCCCGAGCAGCCACAGATGATGGGCAGTCAGACGGTGGTGGCAATGAACAGGGGAGTGTGGGGTCTATGGCATCTGTGACCATAGACAGTAGCCAAACCAAAGCCCTGGCAAGGTCCCACACAGGCAGATTGACAGGGGTGCTCGAAGGAGGACTGCTGCCCTTTCAGCCCCTGTCAGAGGTGTCACAACACGTGTCACCCAATGCATATTTCGGTCCAGCATGGAGGCACAGGCACATTGTGAACAGTACACCAGATGGATGCTCAGGGTCATGGATGCCACACTGGCATGAATGACACCCTCCACGGCATTGATGATGCCTTACGCCATTTTGCTGATGTAGTGGATAGACGGTGGGGTGAGAATTTGTCAGTCCTTAGCCATGCAATATCTGAGCTTGAACATGTGTTGGGAGTAGGGCATCAGACACATAGACGTAGGTCAGCAACAACATCAGCTAAGAGCCCACGTGACTGAGCACAGTCACACTCTCATAGTGGCAGTACCACCAACACTACCAAAGGGAGGGTGCTGTCCTCACCAATATGTGGCAGGCCATGGGCACTTAGTCCTGGGTGGTGTCATAAGGGACACAGACCCAGCAGACACCAGTCACAGTCAGGAAGCAGTACTGCATCTGGCCTTGGGCATGGTGTTGCCAGTGCCAATCCTGGAAGAACCAGTTCTAGTGTTCATGGCCAGAGAAGATGAACTGTACATTCTGACATGTACGGTCCATGGCTGTCCAACATACCCTCATATAGGGCTCCCACATGGCTTGACTGTGTGCATGCACAAAGTCACACATCACTGTCACATGCAAGTCACCAACAGGCACACACCGCTGCTCTCCCTGGCACAGCTGACCAGCACCCCACCAGACACGCATGATGTCAGTTATATGGAACAGCCTAGGCCTTTGGCAACCCCACAGCATGCCCTGTTCATGTGAAGATACCTGTGTCACATCCCTGTTATCCATACCATTGATGCAGGGACATGCTAATATGTGTGCGATGCACAGGGTGAATATAGTTCAGGTAATGGCAGCTTGTAGTATAGTAGTGTTATGGCCTGCAAGGTGTTGTCTGCTGGCAATTGTCATGCGTACACATCAAAGTGTATGTACCTTTGTGCCAAGATGCTCTATTGCTGTTAGTATGGCCGACTGACTGTTGTCTCACAGACCATGTTCTGTTTCCATTCCAGGTGTCTGTGTGTGTAAGTTGTTGTGGGCTGCTGCCATTATGGGAGCTGAGAATGGCAGAGTGGCAGCACAGAGACATTTTCATTGCCAAGGTACAGCTGTATATGTGCATGTTTACCTAGTTGCATATGTGTGGAATAGTGTGAGAGGGACAATGAGGGCAGGCAGCATACCTTGTATGCATATCCATTGACACAGCATGCAACTCTTTATGCATGTCACCAGGGAGTTCCGTAGGATCACAGGTACAGATGAGGTTACTACAGTATTGGCCCTGGGTCCCTTACAAGCCTAACCAGTACTCAATCCCCAATAGAATCATCTATTAGCACCTGTTGCCCTGGCATTGCTTGACACACTTTGGACCCCTGGGAGAGATGGGTTTTTTTTCACATCCACTCAACCTTGATGAAGTTGATGAGGGTCTGCATGGTACACTGTTTGACATTTTTGGGGAGTGTATTCCTGAGACGGGAAGCCTCTGGGAGACAAACCTGTCTCTCCAGCTGTTTTTTTTTTTTTTTTTTTTTTTTTTTTGATGTGTCATATGTGATTCAAGCCTGTCATGCCGGTAATGTGCACAGAGTTATACTGACATATATGGGGCAGCTGTTGAAGGGCTGAACACAGCATTGCCATCTAGACATGCCACAGCCCACCTGTGGACAACCTGTCCAATACTGAGTGGGGCAGTTCTGATTTGAGGCTGCCTGCATGGAACAGGTGTCGAAGGCCATGGATAATCTTTGTGGGTGTTAACATAGCCTTTCCATTTGGTGCAGATGTCTGTATAGGTACATACCAGATCTGCCATGCTGGTAATGTATTATTCAACTGACCGAGGACTACACAGAGGTAATGTCCACCTTTTGCCTGGATGTAGTGTCTTTACCTATGTGGTGAACCACATCCAAGTCTTTTCTGACCACTGCCCCTAGTTGATGGGTGAATCCAGCAGTGTTATCAACATGAGTATCAGGTTTGTTAATGCAGTTTGTGCATTTATGGTGTTACTGTTGATGTGGGAAATAGCAGGTCCATCTCCTCGCATTATGGTACAATGGTACTGTTTTCTGCATTCATCTGGGAGCCAGGACCTGGCCACTATTCCACACCCCACTGTATGACCCCATTGCGATCTGTTAACTTCTGTTTCAGGGTCAATGACAGACAGCACACTACTCACAGTTGTCACAGCTTGAGGCAATACCTACATATGTGGGAGGTGGCAGTTAGCATACATGCCTTCATACATGTGGGTCATTGAGGGTGTAAGCTGCTCACAGGGCATACACATGTCTACATATTGCACACACATAGGCAACACAGAGTATGGTTGCCACCTTCTCAAATGTGGAATGTGGGACACATCTCGTAGTATTGTGACACTTGGCAGGACATACCATAACCCACAGCAAGTGCTCCAGACAGGACTTCCCTTTGTTTGCCAATATGATTGCTTCTTTCAGTCACATCATCATAGGTTATGCTATGTCTTATACCAGTAAGCTGCTTTTGATGTGAAATGACTGCTTTATGCAGGTAGCAGACAACCTTAGAAAATGTTTGTTGTCCTACACTCTGGGGACCTCTGTATTGTTTATGTCATTGTCACAGTTCACACCTGGCCAAACATGGACTGCAACCTGGAGGGTGGGCGAGTTGGTGGCCATAACTCTCACTTCTGCAGATGTCTTCGAAATGTCCTGATGATTGCTACATCTTTTTGTTCCATTTGACATAACATTGTGGTTTTCTGACAAAGTAGTGTAAAATCTTTAAAGACTGATGTTACACAATAATAACAGATATTTTCCTGTCAGGCTTCATACCCTTCAGAAAATGCATGCAAATGCACAACCTGTTCTGCTATCTACTTTGTATGTTTGTCAGAGCAATATTGACCTTAATATTTGGGCTTTGTCCCACTTTTCTGTATGGCTTTTTCCAGATGTCTTTCTGTAAAGGATTGAGAGGTATGTTTGTGGCCCTATGACAGTCACACTGCTGCAAGGGGATATACATATATGCACATGCACACCCACTCATGAACTGCTCTTGTTGATAGTAGAACCCCTACCTGGCTAGTTATACATAAGATAGCACAATATACATAGTGCATGACCCACGTAGCTTATATGGTTTTGCAGTGTCTGCTTCTACTACTCAGGTGGTTGACATCTGCAGGTGCTGTAAGGATTGCCACTGGGAGGGTTAACAGGCACTTAAAATGGTATAGCCATGTGACACACTCACTGCTGCAGGGAGACATGCATTCCAACAGTCATGCAGAGAGAGTTGCCACTTTTGGAATTACAACACCTGTCTGTCTAGTTATGTACAGTATAGCCCACCATACATATTGTATGTGCCACAGTGCTATTGTGTTTGAAATGTGTTACTCTGCATTTAAGATGCATGACATCTATAGGCCATGAATAGGTTGGTGATGGTGGATTTAGCAGGATGGCACAGGCACACAAAATGCTATAAGCATTGCACACACACAGACAAGACAGTCATGCTGCTACAGATGATATGCATACACACACACGTACACTCACACAGTTGCCAGTATTGAGATTACAACCCATACTTATCTAGTTGTATGTAGTACAGTGCTATGTCCTTGATACATATGCTATGGAGCATGGCTGGGACATACCTCTCAACCTGTTAGAACAATACATGTGGACAAAGTCTTCAATAATGGGGGGATACACACCCAAAAATAGGGACAGTTTTTACATAGTGCTCTTAGAAATGTAGAAAACTGATAGAGTGAAAGGTTTCATATTACCATTACTTTTGTTAAGGGTATGAAGTGTAAAACTCAGGTGTCTGTCATTATTGTCTGACTTCAGCTCTTAATGCTTTGCAAATGATTGGCCAGAAAACCATTATTTTAAGACACATGGACGAAATATATGAGGCAATAATCTGGACATTCTGCAAAACTGTATACATTTGAGAGGTATGGCCTGTAGAGTGTGAAACAGGGCATATGAGGTTGATGATAGCAAAAAACCCTGTCAATTAATGCAATGGGGGGAGTGAGCAGGGCAGAACAGGCCTCAAAATGGTATAACCAACCCACACAGGATATACTTCATACATACACACACACACACACAAACACACACACACACACACACACACACACACACACACACACACACACACACACACACACTTGGTAGTCTTAAGATTAGAACCCCTACTGATCTAGTTGTATGTACCATAGTGTTACACACTTATCACATGAGCCACAGATCCTATATGCTTGAAAGGTGTCCAATGCTGTATCTAAGGTGGATGACATCAGCAGGCCCTGTAAAGGAGAACAATGGGGGGTTAACAGGGTGGAACACACCTCAAATTAGTATCACACACACACACACACACACACACACACACACACACACACACACACACACACACACACACACACACACACACACACACACACACACACCAATAGTGCTACATATTTATCACATGAACCAGTGGAGCTTACATGCCTGCAGAGTGTCCAATGCTGTATCTAAGATGGATGACATCAGCAGGCCCTGTAAAGCAAGGCAATGGGGGGTTAACAGGGTGAAAAAGGCCTCAAAATGGTATCATACATACATACACACACACACACACACACACACACACACACACACACACACACACACACACACACACACACGCCAATAGTGCTACGTATTTATCACATGCGCCATGGATCGTACATGCCTGCAGAGTGTCCAATGCTGTATCTAAAGTGGATGACATCAGCAGCCCCTATAAAGTAGGGCAATGGGTTACCAGGGTGTAATAGGCCTCAAAATGTATTGGCATTGCACACACAAAGGCAGGAAATACACAATGCCACAAGGGAATATAGTACAGTAGCTGCTGACAGGGTGATCAATGTTATGGAAGAAAGTCATCACATGGCCAAATATCTGTAGCCATTACACAGACATAGGCCTGTTGGGTGTGTGTCATCTGCTGTACATGTAATACATGCAAAAGCACATACACACACACACACACACACACACACACACACACACACACACACGCACACACACACACACACACGGTGACTGATGTGAAAGTACAACCCCCTCCCTACCTACTATTACACAATGGGCCTCACCATAGTATTTGCACATGCCACTGGTTCAAATTGGTGTATGCGTGGCTGTTGCAGTACATCACTGTATGCCTTTCAGTGTCCTCTCTGTCTCTCTCTCTCCCTCTCTCTCTCTCTCTCTCTCTCTCTCTCTCTCCCCCTGTCTCTGCCTCTCTGTAAATTATGTATTTGTATATGTTACCTATATATTTGTATGTACATCACAGTCAATAGATCCAGATATGGATAGATGGGGGTAAACAAATCTGATGGGGGTGGGGATAGACAGTTACAGTGTGCATAGTTGTCTGTATGCAGAATGGATATATGTACATCCCAGTTCTATAGTCAGATGTGTGTTCAGACATGGGCTGACAGAACCTAAGTGTAGGAGCATGCCCAATATGACCATCAATAGTAAGAGTGGCTCTCCAGTCCAGACCTACCTGTACTCCGGTCCAGGATTTTGTGTGCTACAGCCAATTAGCTGATAAGCCCTGGAAACAATCCAGCATCTCACTGATAGACTGGCAGAGGGATCTCCTGGCTGTGTGCTATCTGTATTAACTGAGTCATATGGGTACAGACTGTATTAGACTGAGTAGAGTTTTGCATAATATGTGAGTTACATTTTGCACAGCACTGTGATGCCTTGGTATGTCAGTAGCAGATCAGTAGAGATTAAAGTGAAGAACTACTGACAGACATGTGTATACTGACTCCATACACTGCAGGGAACCCATGCTACTACACAACGTGTTGTAGTCTGCACATTCTATGCTTGAGTGGCCAGTGGTTCCTTCTTCCCCTTATATGTGGCCCTTTCTCCTACTCTGCTCCAGCCACATGCTTTGTCTGCAGTTGCTGCTCTTATGTAGCTGTAGTTCTGGTGTCACTGGGGTAGAAGTCATAACATCACACACAGGGTTATGGAGTACACACCTCTGACTCTACCTGTTTAGCAGGATGGCCAGCATTGTGCCCCATACATCTGCTGTGGTGCTTAGACAGTTTGTGTTGCACTGTTCTTCTAAGGCTACATGTTGGCCATAGCTGTCTAACTGTTACAGGTAGACATCTTGACAGGGCCATATATTGCAGTCAGACACAGGCCCAGACATGGGGACAGTAGCTTAATATTGGTCTTCCAAATACAGTTGGTAGACTTGTCTTGTATTAGCTTGCATTTGCTTATGGGTATGAAGTTTGCATCTCAACCATCTGTCATTGATGTTTTCACATCAACCTGTATTGTTTACACAATAGTTTCCCAGACAAATGCATTGTTATGACAAACAGAACAGATATATGAGGCATATGTGTGGACATTCTGAGAAACCCTGACATTCATGGGGTATGGATGGTGCCCACTGACTTGTTGTGAGTACTGACACAGCTACATGGCAGCCTTTGAATCCTCACCATACACTGACTTGTCACAACCAGCTATTTTAGTAGGCACCACCTAGGCTATTCAGAGCTGTGTACTGTCCATATCTGTCACCCACTGTCCCTCCATTTTCCAGCGTTCCTGCAGTAACAAATATTGACATCTGGAAAGCCTGTAGAACTCCTGCTGTAGGTGTAGCTGACATGCAAAATAGCAAGCATAGCCAATCTCGAACCATGGACTCCTGTCACCCACAGTGATGTACTTAGCCCTCTGAGCCACAATGGCCACCAGTCAGGGTTATGTACTTTCTGATGCTATTAACCACACACATACATAGCACATTGACCCCCTGCATATTGTGGAAATGGAACATGTTAGCAAGTTGATTGGGACAGCCCTGGGAATGTGTGGTCTGCTGCTATTAAATTACAAACATAGCTATTACTGCAGTTCTATGGGAACACGGGTGTGTCAGGAGTAGGGGACCATATGTCTAAACTGTACATATTTTTGCCGGATGTCCAAATGTTTCCATTACATTTTGGGTTCCTTTTTCATAAAATTGTGGTTGTCTGGAAAATTGCTGGTCAAATCATTAAAGATTGAACTTAGAAAGTAATGACAGACATTTGAGTTTCAGACTTCTTACCCTTCAGAGAATTCATGCTACTGCAACACCTGATATTCTATCAACTTTCTATATTTGTTTGACTGTGGTTTCGTCACTTAGTAATTCGACTACCTCCATCCAGCCCAGGGAACCTGTGCCCATTGCCTCTGTTTCATCTGAGCGTAATGATTCTTCTGCTGTAACTGTTGAGGCAGGGCGGGTGTGTGCTCCTTCCTTACTGAATGACACACCGCCTCCCAACCAACAAATGTTTTTTGTGCAATCTAGTGTTTCAACTGCCAGTGAGGGAGCGATACCTAAGACAATACAGTCTAATCCTCCTTTTTTACCCTACAAAAATAAGTTTACACCTCAATACAGGGGAAGATCGAACAGTCGTGGACCGAGGGACAGAAAAAGAAAGTTCTCAGGAGAAAGACAAGATCACAACAGAAGGATGAGGCACTGACTGATCTTGTGTTTAATCTTTCTGACATTGTCCTTGATGTTTCACATCTGACATTGTTGAATAAGGGACTTAGTTTCATCCCTGCCAACTCTGCGAAATTAAGTGAAGTGTTGTTGGACTTGAGACTTTTTTGTCGTCGACTGTCATTGAAGTTATTTTTCATTGATAAACATGATACATTAGACATGAATAATGGGCCACATAAGTTCCGACGCAATAGTTGTTTCACACCACCTATACCGCCTCATGTTGACTCATTTTTAAAGCTGTGTAAGAAGGATTTTTATGTTTTGTTCTCTAGTGGCGACAAGAAAGGTAGATTTTATAATTTAACTAATGATGAATCTAGAGCGTTATCTGCACTTAAAAGCAACCATAACATCACCATCAAACCTGCTGATAAGGGTGGTGGCATAGTGTTAATGAATACCCTGGATTATGAGACTTCCATGACATCTATGCTATTAGATATTGCCACCTATAAAGAGATAAGTGAGAATAATGTTAGTTTCATTATAAATAATGTTCATGATGTTCTACATGATCTGTTGATGTGTAGACAAATCAGTGTTGAGGTTTTTGAGTACCTACATATTGAACATCCTGTGATACCCATCATAAAGGGCCTCCCTAAGATCCATAAGGGCGTCACACCTGTACCCTTGAGGCCGTTTGTCTCTAGTAAAGGGTGGGTCACATCTCATGTGTCCAGCTTTTTAGAGTATCTCCTCAGACCTGTTGTTACCAGATATCCTTCCATCCTGAAAGACACCTATGAGTTGTTGAATACCTTGGACACATTAACATTGGACACTTCCACTAACCATCTCCTCATCTCCTTGGATGTAAACAGTTTGTTTACGTCCATACCTAATGATGTAGGTATGCAGTATTTGGATGAGCTCCTGGCTAATGAGCATGGTTTCAGCAATAACAGGAAGATCTTGATTCGTCAATTACTTGAAATTGTGCTGTATAACAATGTGTTTTTGTTTAAAGGTCAGCATTATTTACAGCAGTGGGGGGTAGCCATGGGCACCCCCTGCACTAACACTTATGCCAATCTAGTGGTCCTGCAATGGGAGAAACAGTTTTTGTTCCCACATGAAATGTATAGGTTTATTCGACTATACAGGCATTTTGTGGATGATATCCTCATAGTTTGGGGAGGGAATAGAGAGGATTTAAAACATTTCTTGTGCTATCTGGAAACAACAACTTCATTTCTTAGATTTACCAGCGAAGTTTCGTCTGATGAGATACATTTTTTAGATGTGACTTTGAGATTACATATGAATGGTTCTATTAGATCTACCTTATACAGGAAGTTTGTATGGAAAAACAGTTTACTTCCTTTTGATAGCATGCACCCGAGAAATGTGTTTCCTGGCATAGTCAAGAGCCAGTTCCTCAGGGTGCAGAGACTATGTAGGGAGGGATCATCTCTCTTGAGAGAAGCAGACATAATGGAAGCTCTATTTCTAGATAGGGGCTATAACTGTACTATGGTTAATAGCATTAGACGGGACACCTTTGGTGGCTTAGATATTGAGACCCATATGGAGAGGTCTATGGATGGACGGTTGGCTAATTCCAGGAGTTATTTTGTTGGTAGTAAGCCCTTTAGATTGACAGAAATGGTTAAATTTATCACCAAATATACCAGTAATATCAATGCCATCAAAACTGTCATATCCAGTAATTGGAATGTACTCATGATAGATAATAGTACTAAAAAGCTAGTAGGTATTAGACCAGGTTTTGTTTTTAAAAACTGTGAGAATTTGAAGATGATTTTGTGCAATGACCATCTTGTTGCTTCATTACCCACAAGCCTTATGCCACTACCTTATGGCACCTTTCCTTGTCATCATTGTAAACTGTGTCCTTACATAGTAGATACACAATCATTTTGGAATCCTCTCACTCAGTTTATGTTTCATCCTAAGTTCCATGCTACATGTAACATCAAGAATTTAATATATCTTGCAACCTGCAATGACTGTGAAGCATTTTATGTAGGGTTGACCACCAGGAGGTTGCAAGATAGGATATACAACCATTTGTATGATATCCGGAAATCTAAAGAAACCAATGCCTTAGCCAAACATGTAATGGAGTTTCCTTTACATGGTTTTTCTTTTAGAGTGTTACAAATATTAGGACAGAGACAATGGGGTGGAAACCTAGCCAATGAGCTTGCATTGATAGAACTAAAATGGATTTTGCAACTTGGCTCACATATACCCCCAGGGCTTAACAATTATGTGTCTTTGAAACCAGTACTTGAGTTGAGCAATATATAATGGTGATATGATGTTTTCTTAGTTTCATTTTTATTTTCATTTTCATTTTTAGTTTTATTCCCAAGTTTTGGTTTTATATGGAGAGGTTTCCTCTTCTAGATCCACCTAGATGTTGCCCTCTTATATTTTGCCTCTATTTATGGCTGTTTTCATATTGAGGCCATATGTAAGGTTGCAGTATATTATATTATATTTTATCCATAAACATCTTATATGTACATGTACTTGTATTTTTACTTTTACTTTCATGTATACTTATATGAACTTTTAACGCATATGTTTTTACATAGTACACATTTACATCTTCATATCTTATTAACATGGTTTCTTATTATATTGTGGAAGCCTAGTCATCATTATTTTTATACTTTTTTTCATATATGAGTTCTTTATGTGGTATTTTTATTATGTTTTAAGCTATATACATCAAATAGATGGCCTTCAAAATATGATGACTACATAATTCATGATGAGTGTTAAAGTTTGTTTTATCACATTCACATTTACCCAGTCTATGCATTTATTTGTCTATTTATTTATGTATTTGACATGGTTCTGGATAATAATAGATTTAGAAAACTCCAGATGCCATATACATGTCAAGAATAGTGGATTTACAGCGATGATGCAGTTTGAACTGCATTCTACTACTACCTTGACAGATTAATCTGTTTGCGTTTATATATAACTTTTTTAGATTTATATTTCATAGGGTTACAGCGATGTTGTAGTTCAATTGAACTATATTTGATTTTTACTTTTGTATATACTTGTTTAGATCTACGTTTAGTAGGCTTACAGTGATGCAGCAGCTTAAATTGAAATGTATTTAGCTACTACTTTGACAGATGTATTTGTCAGCATCTATATGCATTCTTTAAATGTACATATGCTAGGATAGCAGTGATATTGTGGCTGATATATGCATCTAGATACGAACTCTTTTTTGGTATGTTGATTGACTAATTAACCAATTAATTTTCCCGCCTTGCTGTTAGTAAGGAATATAAAATGGGGTTGTTGTTTGTGTATTTTATTGTCTGATGAAGCATGGGATGGCCTACGCGAAAGCGCTTACTTCACATTTTTTGGATGGAATAAAGATCTCGTATTTTACTACATTTTGTTGAAGCTTTCATTTTGGTCTTCATCATGGTTTGGTACTCCTTTTATTATCTACATTTTAACTTTCTATATTTGTAAGAGCAATATTTAACACTTGTCCCTATTTTTGGGCCTTTAACCCACCATTACTTATGGCTTTGTACAGATTTCTTGCTGTAAGAGGTTTAGAGGTATGTATGGGACTCCAACATTGACATCCATGCATCTGTCCTATGACCCCACTGTTTGTAAATCCCTGACATAGTGCAGTGGATTTTGCTGGCTTGGGGCCTACTGCATATTGAGGGGCAGCCAGTATTTTCCAGTGAGTTGCTGTTGTCCCACATAGCTGTCCGTTGTCTGATGCTATCCCAGTTACCCACTCCATTCCCTTGCATGCATGCAGCAATACCATACATATGCTACCACAGTCTATTACCCCATTCATTTGTTGTTAAGAAGAGTAACTTACCTTGTGCCAGCAGCAGTTGAGAGGACAGTACTTCAGGGCTGGCTCTGTTGGATGCATACAGTACACAGCCTATACATGGTAAGGTATAAGTAGTGTGATGTGGTTGGCATCCATTTTACTGTGTGTATATATGAGTCAAAGTCCCTGGGTCCCTAGGTTGTCAGTGTATGGGCTATGCGTTGCCTCTTTGCCAAAGCTAGGGTGTACTGGGCATGCCTACATCTGCCTACAGGGACAGGCTCAGGGGGTTCCTCCTCCGAGTCCCCCTGTGCCTGTGGGGACTTGGCAATGGTGGGTGGGGCTGTGTCTCCCTTCTCTGTGATGTTCCTGTCACAGCTGTTTCCACAAGGTCATATTGTGCAGCCTTGCAGATACTATAAACATGTGTGCACATGTGGCTGGAGAGTACTGCTAGGCTCCACCAGATATGTCAAGGCAGTGGAACCATGACTTCAGCAGCCCAAATAAATGCAATACAATATTCCTAATTTGTGTGTGTGCCTCATTATTATGTTCCTCAATTGGAGTGTGTGCATTTCTGATGGATGTCATCACCCACAGTTCCAGTAGGTAACCAACATCCCACACTAGATGGCCATATCGGATGTCCCCCCCCCCCCTGGCAACTGCCTGGTACAGCTGTAATGGATGTCAGATGTAGGAATCATAATAACTGCCAGGGCTGCCATCACACACCTTGATGATAATGCCCTGTGCATTGCACACGACCTGGCAGTTGATAGACTGATACCCCTTGCAGTTGATGTAGACACTACCCTACTCACCAGTGGTGCTTTGATGTGCACATGATTGCAGTCTATGGCACCCAGTACCTCTAGGTAGTGTGCTACATGGTGGAAGAGATGCATATTGCTGGTCCCCTCCTCAGGAGTGTTGTGGGAATAAATGTGCTCACTGGCACATGTTAGCATGACATCACAAACTGGTGGGATACCCTGGATGTGGATGCCTGTGAGATCCCCATGATGACCCCAGGAGGTCTTTAGAAAGAACCTGTACCTAGTATTCATAAGGCTACACATACCTTTGTTTCTTCCCCTCTGTTGGCTCTGGGTCTGAGGGGAGGACAGCAGAACTCGGTGAGTTCCTGCAGTATGTCCCTGTTCACCATGTAGTGCTCTACTATCTCCAGCTCATGTAGCCCCTGAAAGGTTATTCTGGGCCTGAACACTCTTCTCCTCCTCTGTCTGTCCTATTACCAGCATCATCATCACCACTGACCTCAGCCTGTAGTGCATACAGATGTAGCAGAGCAGCAGCAGCAGCCCATATAATTTTGTCTGTTAAAATTCCCAAGTGTGTACTCCAATGGTGCAGAGTATGTGGGAAAAATCAGATTGAAGGTTGTCTGCATACTTTATACTGGTGTGCTGCAGATTCAGCCCATGTGATTGGCTGACTATGATACATTCCACCTGCCAGGCATATTATGGAGGGGTTTGAATGGGCCAGTGTCAGTGGAACAGGGCTTATCAGTCATTTATGCTTGATTGTCTTTGTGACGCCCGTGCCCTGGCCCAGCAATCAAGGAGCCACAATCCTCACCACTAACACCAGTGAGGGCGACTCCTAGAAGAGGAAAAGATAACTAATAAACACAGTAAAGTACAATTTCCCTTAAGTGAACACAGAGATCTCAGTCAGTCTGGGGCTGGTTGCTCCCTTGCTCATCAGGTCCCCATTAAGACTCCCCAATGGCACAGCTATAGGGGCCAGATCTCAGCCTAGCTGGCAAGCTAACCTCCAGTATACTCTCTGTCCAACCAGTGCTTCGTGTCCCTGCTCAGGTAGCTGACACACAGCCACACTTTATACAACTTCACAGACACTCCTGGGAAAGGCTGACACAGATTCTCCAGCTGTGGCCTTTTACCCAGAATATACGGTAGTCATTTCTGCCACCACCAGCTAATATTATCAGCTACTAAAAGGCCCTTAAGAGGGTGCCCAATTATTACTGTGCAATATTATAATCCAATGGAAATATGATTAACAGTCTAGGCTTAATTTGGAGTGACTTAGACAGTAAAATCTGTAAATATGTAATGTACTTCAGATGTTAAATTATCTCTACATAAACCAGCCACAGGTAAAGGTTTTAACATATTTAATAATAAATAATTAAAACACAAGAAAAAACTACTACAGCACAGAGATATCTAAGAGTTCAGAGATCACACAGAAACTTAAAATAATATAGTAGGACAGGTCTGATGTGAAAGAAAAACACAATCTAACTTTCTAATCTTTTGCTATTCTTAAGAGAAAACACAGTGCTATAATCATATTTACATACATAAAGAGCAAGCAGTGCTGGGTTAGATGCCCAAGATAAAAATGCTCACAGTCTCTCACTGAACAATAGTTTTTAAACAGTAACCAACAGCTCTGCTGAGGCCCTCCCAAATTACATCATTTTGACATTTTGACACTTAGGTTTTCTCAGGCCACAAACTGCATTATTTAGCCAGCTAACACTTGCTCAGGAAACTACAACAATACAAGGTATTTCACATATACACTCTAGCAGAAACCAGAAATAAAGCATCTTCCACATGTAAATTCTGGCCCTTAACTTTAACCTTAAAACAATGGGCATGAAACCTTCATCCAGACCCACTGGAGCCGACTTGTAAACATCAAAGAGATTCATAAGATCTTTTCAGCTTCAAAAGACAGATTTGAAATGCTTGGCTTGGTTTTCCTTACAGGAGATGGCAATGTTGCAACAATCTTGAAGTTCACATTTACAGTGTTTTCTTTCATTTAAAAACACAAGCCTGTATTTTACATTTATTTATACAATAGATAGAATTATGTATCAAATTCTATTTGACTAGGCAGCCTTCACTCATCTTCCTCCAATCTTCACAGTCTTTCCCAGGCTATTTCCCCCCCTTTTTTTTTAATTTCTTCCATTGCTAAGACTCGCAATGCTCCGTGCAAACCTACAGAGCTAGTGTAAACATTGCTGAGCAGAAAGGGCTCTCCCCGTATATGGTCACACTTAGCTTTTCTTTAACTAGCTAAAACAGAGGCTGCAGGGCTAAGCACAGCTGAGCAGTCTCAGATACACATAATCTGCTTAGCTGTGCTTAGCTGAGCGCAAACAGGTGTCACTAAGCTCCAATCCAGTTTAACATACAGTGACAAATACCCTTTTACTGTTAGCTATCTGTTCTGCGTAAACCAACACAGTTCTAGCCCTACCATGGTTAATACCTACAGAACACACTGGCCCTTTTTGCTATTCAATAAACCTGGTTCATTTACATACACCTAATTGCATATATCCTGGATACAGCATTACACCAAGCTCTATCTCTTTAGCTACAACTATAACCTGCCATTGCATGACTCTGTATGCTCAGCACTATAATGCAATTACTTTGTCTACCTTAAATTTCATATTTTACACATTTTTGTTTTTGTTAATAGCAGGTTTGCTCCCCGCTGTGATCTGCTTAAATATGGTATATGTATTTAAAAAAATATATTCATTTTGATATGTTGCATTAATTTTTAGTCTCAATGGCCATATATTTGACCATTTGTATGGCTACTGTCACATATACAAGCTTTTTTGGGAGCTGTTACAGCCCCTGCTTTATTTTTTAATTCCGGTACACAGTTACTAACCATGTACATTTTTCCTGCAGACACGGCACCTACATGGATACTTTTTTGCTTCCTGGATCACAGAATCACCTCAGTTGCATGGTTTTCACCAGCAGATGAGATGATTTGCATTCCTCGGAAACCTTCTTGTTCACATGGTATCAACACACTTGTGCACACCCCTAGCCCTGTTTCTTGGATTGCTCGGCAGCCATATTTCGTGTTCAGGCCGCAACACTATTCCTACATGGAGAATCGCTCTGTGTAGGGTTTATTGAATTACCCCCTTGTTTAAAAGGCCAGTAAACAGTCAACAGGTTAGGAAGCACAGGGAGCAAAGGAACTGATTAGCAGAGTATAAGGAAGCAGCAGAGAAGGGGAGAGAATAGGATACAAAGTTTTAAAAGAAGGAAGGTATATTAATTCAGGTTATATAGGGAGCAACTTTATAGAATGTGAATGTTATGTTAAGTAGGGTCATTGCATGGGCAGGACCAAGATTTGTAGAGGCTTTCTTTCCAAGTTATTTTAAAGGAATTAAGGTTATTGATAGATCTAAGACTTAAAGGCAGCTTATTCCAGGCATTTGCTACAGAGTAAATATAGAGGAGTCTACCAACATTTTTGCTGGGCACTTATAGACATGCAGTAGATACTATTGAGAGCTATGGAGAGCATGGTTGGGGACATAAGTTTGGATTAGAGTAAACAAAGTAGGGCAGAAGGAGGGTTTATGTAAGATAGAGTGTGCCGTGAGAAGCTGGGATAGTACAATTTGATTACAAAGTTCCAGCCACTGTAGTCTTTTTAGTGCAATGCAGTGGTGGTATGATAAGTTAGGCTGGAGGCAAATATAGCAATTCTATTATAGGTAAGTTCTAGTTTAGACAGAATATTGGATTGGAGATTTGAGAGTACAGAGGCTGCATACAGTAATTTGAGAAGTAGAAAAGCTTGTGCCAGAGAGAGTCTCAAATCATTTGAGAAGAATTGTTATGTCTGTATAACACACCCAACATTTGATGTGTCTTTTTAATGCAATGTTGAGGTTGGAGATCAAACTTAAGTTGGTCATTGATGGTGACACCTAGAAGTTTAGTGTGAGGTTCATAAGAGATGGGTGTGTTTTGCAAGGAGGAGACAGCAAAGGCAGCTTGTGATGCTGGAGAGTTGTGGGAAGGAATAAGAGAAGTTTGGTTTTCTTTGAGTTAAGTATCAGTTGGTTGGAAGTGAGTATCTTGAGGGTGTGAAGATGAGTGATGTTTTCTGAGTGGGAGATGATAGTAAAGTCATCAGCATACTGAATGGTGGTAGAGAGAGGGCAGGAACAGTGGAGGTCATTTATAAAGACATTAAAAAGTAGAGGTCCCAGGATGGAACCTTAGGGTACTCCTGTTTGAACAGGTAGGAAAGAAGTGATAATGGATTGCCATTTCACTGCCTGGAATCTATTGGAGAGGTAGTTGGAAAACCAAGATAGCATATAGTTAGAGAGGTTAAGTGAAGCTAGTTTGATCGTAGTAGTCTATGGGAAACAGTATCAAAGCCTTTACAGAGATCAAGACACAAGCAGGAGACTAACTTATTCTGTCACAAGAATTTGCAATAGTATTTATGAAGGCTGTCAGAGCAGTAGCAGTACTCAGTTTTGGACAAAAACCATGCTGTGTGGATATGAGAAAATTTTCTTGCATAAGGTGTTCAAGAAGCTGTTTGTGAATGCATTTTTCTAGAATTTCTGACAGGGTAGATAATATGGCAATTGGTCTGAAATTGAGGGGTCAATAGAGTTAACTCCTTTATGTAGGGGAATGACATAAAATTGTTTCCATATGTTAGGTATGGTATCTTCCTTAATGGATCTGTTTACTAAGATGGAGAGGGGGAAGGCAATACAATTGGCAGCATTTTTTAAGAATTCCAAGGGTAGATTGTCAAATGATGGAGAACATGTTTTAAGTTTACTAAGAAGAAATTTAATATAGGCTGTGGGGATGGGTTTAAGAGAAAAGGTGGAAGATGGAGTAGGATAAGAGGATGTGGAATGTGTGATAGTATCTTTTTTGGTAAGGTTGTCAATAGTATAGATGAAAAAGGTATTAAGGAAGGAAGCAGCATCAGATGCAGAACTATTAGATCAGGGGTTGGGTGGCGATGGGCTACCAGGATGTAGCAGCTTGTCAACTGAGTGCCAGAATTTTTGAGAGTTGGTCTGGAGGTTGTTGACTGGTTTATGAAAGAAGTTTTGTTTATCGGGGGTTACCTTTTTTTCATTAGGTTGCAGAGCTCTCTATAGGTTTGGAGATTTGTGAGGGATTTGGATATGTTCCATTTTTTCCAAACACTATCTCTTATTCATGAGAGCTCAGGTGGCTTGGGTCAGCCAGGGGGCATAAATGGTTTTGATTCTTAGTTTTCTAATAGGGGCCAGGGAGTTTATTGTGTCTAGAAAGATTTTGATGAATGACAGGACAGCTTCCTCAAGGAGGAGATTGTGGAGGAAGGGCCAGTTGATTGAAGAGAGCTGATGATTGAAAGTTTCCAAATTAAAATTAGAGAGATTGTGGCAGTCTTTATATTGCAGGGGTTTGTATAGTTAAGAAGAGTGTTGAAGTATATAGGTTGGATGATGATCACTATGGATATGAGGTTGTGTGAAGGGGTTATGATATAGATTTGGATTGGAGGCGAGGACCCAGTCTAGAGTGTAGCCCTGGCTGCTGCTTTTATTTAGGCAAATAGGGGTAGAGATAAGTTGGGAGAAACCAAAGAGGTTGATGGGAGTGTTTGGGGAATCAGTGTCAAGGGACCTCTAGTTGATGCTGACATCACCTAAGATAACAGTTTCATAAGAGCTAGTCTGTGAGATCCAAGAGAGAAATAGCTCTAGGGTTGGGATGTTTTTACCAGCGGGAATATAAATATAAATGGAGGCAATAGTTACTTTTTTGCATTTATTTAACTGACAATTAGCAATGAGGATTTTGGCTGGATGAAATCAGATGAAGAGATATCAAGAGGTTGAAGAGTGAGGCAGTTAGAGTAGAAAATTGCAATACCACTACCTTTCTTCTTAAGCTGATCTTGGCAGAAGATGTTATAACCTGGTGGAAGAATTTCTCTGAGTCAGATATGTGAAGTTTAAGCCAATTTTCAGACAGGCAGAGGACATCAAGGGTATATAATGAGATCTAGGCGTGACAAGGGGAGATTTTATTCATGGACAGGATGGATATGTTTTGTAGGTGAGGAGTCTGAGAAGGAGAATGAGGGGTAAAGGATTGGGGATGTGAGTTGAGAGAGGTGGTAAGATCAGGCCCAGTGTTAGGATGTATATCACCAGGCAGTAATACATTAGAAATGAGTATGCTGCGGTAAGTCTGTAGCTTATGTTGATGGAAATGTTTTGCCCTCATTTTGAGTGAGAATGTAAGTAGGGAGAATATCTTAAGTTTGTGCATAGTAGTGTTAGAGTGAAGAAATAGGGATGAGGCTATAGGGAAGGTGTGTGAGATGGAGGGAGTAAATTGTGGGTAGGTAGAAGTAGGTGTATGAATTCCTGGTGGTAGGGTATACAGATAAGAAGTGGCAGTGTAGTTGAGGCAAAGGATGGAAGTGGTGAGGATAATAAGAATTAAGCTGTTGGAGATATATAACTTTGGAGCAAACATAGTGTGGCAAAGGCTGTGGGTTTAGACCAGTGGTGGGGGATATGAAGTGCAGTGTGTAAATAGGAGTGGTTGTTTGGGTTTAAGAGGAAGTGTTTGTTGACTAGAGGTTGTTGGAGGTAGATGGGAGGAGAAGGGTGTGTGGTCAATGTGTACAGAGTGTAAGTCAAATAAAAGTGGGGGTGGGTGAGAATGGGGGTATGGTAGGGGAGCAGAGTGAGCCCAAGAGTAGTGAGTGTGAATGGCGTGCATTGGATCAGGTCTTGGAGCACCAGAAAGTCAGAAAAAACAATCAGAGAAATACTGAGTGATTTTAACTGCAAAGAAAAGAAAATAGCTTAGGAAGTCATGAATAGTAGGAGTCACGGGGCAGGGGGAATCTAGTGTGCAGAAAAAAAGAATACTTAAATCAATAAGAGTTAGTTTAAAGCAGGGAAATAGATTAAAATTACTTAAAGCACAAGAGTTGGTCTAGACATGGGGAAGCACAGTTGTTGCCTACAGAGTTACAGAAAGTGAGGGTATAATATAAGAGGGGGATGAGTTCAGGAAAAGTGGACATCGACAGAAGATTAAAAGTAGAGGTACGTAGAAATAAAATAAATCATTTCACAGGAGCAAAAAAGTGGGGGGGAGAAAATATGATAGAGAGACTGCATGTGGAGAGGAAAAGTTGGTTGTATATGTAGGGGAACAAAAAAGAAAATATAATGACAGTTGAAACTAAAAATACTGCGAGAACGCCAATAAGTGCCTCTACCAATAAAGGAATAAACGCGATAACCAAACTGTGTATCAATCATGTTTTAATATAATATAACGTAATATAACGCAAAATAACAAAACGGACAACTCCAAACTAACAGACAAACTAATGGTAAAAAGGACAAATTGGTGGAAAAAGAACAAGCAAACAAACAAGCTAGTTAAGCGCTTTCACCCAAAAAAACTGGGCTTCATCAGAACTGGCTTTCAGTTATTACATCACCAAATTTAAGCCTTTTTTGGTGCCAAAAGGAAGTTACAAATTTAAAGTGATATGCACACTACACTAAGAGGTGTTTCATAGTCATAAACCACCTATCAACCATGCTAGTACAAAACACATATAAATAAGTAAAACACATCAAATACAAAAATAAGTGCAGAAATAACTAAACCTGCTAAATGCATCTGGCGGATATTCAAATGCCAAAGATGCAATAAATTGAAAACTGTGAAATGAATAAAGTTAATGCATTCAGTACATAATATGCAGTTTTACGCATTCTTCTTTATATTACAGTGTGATATTATTGTGTCCAGCATCGCTCAGTACATGCTACATTTTGAGTTATATTTTATATTGTGTGTTATAGTATGTACTGAATGCATTTACGTATTTTATGTTATAGTTGGCATAAAATATATATTAACTTTATTCCTTTCACAGTTCACAAAGGCTTAAATTTGGTGATGTAATAACTAAAAGCCAGTTCTGATGAAGCCCAGTTTTTTGGGTGAAAGCGCTTAACTAGCTTGTTTGTTTGCTTGTTCTTTTTCCACCAGTTTGTCCTTTTTACCATCAGTTTGTCTGTTAGCTTGGAGTTGTCCGTTTTGTTAATTTACGCTATATTACGTTATATTACGTTATATTATATTAAAACACGATTGATACACAGTTTGGTTATCGCATTTATTCCTTTATTGGTAGAGGCACTTATTGGCGTTCTCGGAGTATTTTTAGTTTCAGTTGTCATTGCATTTTAAAATATAATGACATAATGACAGTGGTGGAGGAGTGCAGACTAGAATCTATATGGCTATATAGCAATAAAACACAGAGGAGGAAAGCTGAAAGAGAAACTGCAAGTAAAGAGTGAAAAATTGGGTGTATAAGTCGGGGGAACAAAGAGAAAAAATAGTGAGGAGAGCAGACTAAAAACTATTTGGATATATAGCGATAAAATATGGGTGGGGTACGGGTCTTCAGTGGTGTGCAATAGAAACTGCTATTAAATTACACAAACAGGATTAAAGAATAATTTTAGCAGTGTGACATGCATAGAGCTGAGGAGATAGATACCTGAGGAAATATATGGCTGGAAATGAGGTGGTTCTCAAGTATGGTCAGGGTTGTAGGATGCTCTGTACAGATGGTACAAGGAACAGTTTCCTTGCAGACCTGAGGAGGTAGACACTTGAAGCAATATGTGGCTGGAAAGGAGTTTGTTCTCAGGTTCAGTCAGGGTTTTGAGATTTTTCATACAGATGATACAAGCAGCAGTTACTTCACAGAGCTTAGGAGGTAGATACTTGATGCAAAGTGTAGCTGAAAAGGAGGTGGTTCTCAGGTTTGGTCAGGGTTGTGGGAAGCTCTGTACAGATGGTACAAGCAGCAGTTACTTCATAGGACTGAGGAGGCAGATACTTGAGGCAATGTGTGGCTGGAAAGGAGGTGGTTCTCAGGTTCGGTCAGGGTTGCAGGATGTTCTGTACAGATGGTACATGCAGCATTTACCTCATAGAGCTGAGGAAGTAGATACTTGAGGCAATGTGTGGCTGGAAAGGAGGTGGTTCTCAGGTTCAGTCAGGGTTGCCGATGTTCCATACAGATGGTACATGCAGCATTTACCTCATAGAGCCGACGAGGTAGATACTTGAGGCAATGTGTGGCTGGAAAGGAGATGGCTCTCAGGTTCAGTCAGGGTTGTGGGATGTTCTGTAGAGATTGTACATGCAGCAGTTACCTTATAGAGCTGAGGAGGTAGATACTTGAGGCAATGTGTGGCTGGAAAGGAGGTGGTTCTCAGGTTTGGTCAAGGTTGCAGGATGTTCTGTACATATGGTACATGCAGCATTTACCTCATAGAGCTGAGGAGGTAGATACTTGAGGCAATGTGTGGCTGGAAAGGAGGTGGTTCTCAGGTTCAGTCAGGGTTGCAAGATGTTCCATACAGATGGTACATGCAGCATTTACCTCATAGAGCCAAGGAGGTAGATACTTGAGGCAATGTGTGGCTGGAAAGGTGGTGGCCCTCAGGTTCGGTCAGGGTTGTGGGATGTTCTGTAGAGATGGTACATGCAGCGGTTACCTCATAGAGCTGATAGATACTTGAGGCAATGTGTGGCTGGAAAGGAAGTGGTTCTCAGGTTTGGTCAGGGGTGCAAGATATTCTGTACAGATGGTACATGCAGCATTTAATTCATAGAGCTGAGGAGGTAGATACTTGAGGCAATGTGTGGCTGGAAAGGAGGTGGTTCTCAGGTTCAGTCAGGGTTGCAGGATGATCCATACAGATGGTACATGCAGTATTTACCTCATAGAGCCAATGAGGTAGATACTTGAGGCAATGTTTGGCTGGAAAGGAGGTGGTTCTCAGATTCAGTCAGAGTTGTGGAATGTATTTTACAGAAGGTACAAGCAGCAATTACCTCATAGAGCTGAGAATGTAGATACTTGAGGTAATGTGTGGCTGGAAAGGAGGTGGCTCTCAGGTTCGGTCAGGGTTGTCGGATGTTCCATACAGATGGTTAATGCAGCAGTTACCTCCTTCTAAAGTTTTAGTCAACAAAGCTTGAGACACCTTTGAAAATAAAAATATGCACACCACCATAAGGACAGACCCAAATACATTTGGGGCAGCAAGGAGGCAAGTAAAAGGAAGGAGAAAATTACATAGAAATAAATGGAATTGGTGGAAGAATATATGAAAAATAATGTTCAGAAGGAGAAGGAGGAGTGAGGTTTAAAGAAAGGCAGGAAGTGAGCAATTTATGTAATAGTGATTGATTGTTAAAAAGACATTTAAAATGCATGAAAAAAATAATTTTTTTGTGGTTTGTTTTCTTTTCTGTTAATGCATGTGTACCATTGTCATTATTTAAAATAAGAGAATTTAATAAAGGTGTTTAAAAAATTGCAACATTGCTTCTAAGGATTAGTATACAATGGGAGTCATAGGAAACTCCAAAGGCCATTTATTAAAATATCACACTGCCAAACTAAGTTCACTAATTTCAGAAGATGGCTGCTTTTTCCACATTATCATGGCAACTAGGAGTTGGTTATTTAGAGATCAGGGATGCAGGAGGCAGATTCAGTGGCTATGCCTGTTGTGGGCTTTGCATCTCCAAAAATGTAGTGTGCTTTATTATCAAAGTGTCCATATGGCCCATTGTTTTCAGTGATGATCATTAAAGTCTTGCCCTTCGATGTTTTACATCCCATAAGTGATATGCAAGACACTGTAAAGTGCAACTAGCATACCACTATCTTTAAAGACATAAGAAATAGTGCTGCCTCTCTTTGTTTAATTTCTCCAAGTCTTTTTGGGTTTCTAATACCATAACAGGAATTAATCCCATTCCTAAGTGAAAGAATGATTAAACTCCTTGAAATTAGTTTTGTTTCAATCTTTGATGTTAGCCAGAGGTGCTCTTCACAACATCTACAATGTCCCCAGAACTGACTCCTTCTGCAATTCATACTTAATTACATGTAGTGGCAGCATATCTAAATAAGACTATACATTCCTTTTTATGAGACCCATTGCTCCTACTACTGTTGGTGCTGTCTGTATATCCTTCTTCCACATTTCCCTCATTTATGCCTGGATATCTTGGTAATTTATGACTTTGTGTCTTTCTGCATGTAAGACACTGTAATCATTGGATGTAGCAATGTCAATGATCAA
The DNA here is from genome assembly GCF_019279795.1 of Protopterus annectens. NCBI lineage: Eukaryota > Metazoa > Chordata > Ceratodontiformes > Protopteridae > Protopterus > Protopterus annectens. Next base: position 1,070,884,797 of record NC_056735.1, on the reverse strand, counting down.
TGCTACTTTTTTCTTCTTTCATGGATCACTGTATCTTGTTTTCTCATATCTACTTTTTGAATTGTTGGTAATGGGTGTTTCCATGTGATATAAACTTTATCATTCTCTCTAATGCTTTGTGGCTCATGTTTCCAATGCTTCTCAACTACTTCAATGTTGTAATGTTTGCAGAATCCCCAGTCTTGCCACATTATCATACCTTTGAATATACAGGCTCTCTGCTGTTAGTTTATCACATCCAGCCACAAGATGTGTGACTCTTTCCAGTTCTATTTTACAGAACCTGCATTTGTCTGTTATTCCCATGCACTCAATGGACTTCATAAACCAATGTGTACATAGTCCACTATCCTGGGCTGTCAATATTAACATTTTATCTTTTGGTTTAAATTCACTTCTCTTTAACCATTCCTGCATCAGATCCTGAATGACATGATAATGTTCCAGGAGTTGTCTGCATTTGCAACTATATTTATGCCTTTTGGACATTTCTTGATATCTCATCTGACCCTTCTTATATTCTTTTGTTTGTGCTTTAGCACATTCACTCGCTGCCTGTTTTTTGTCTACTTTGGTTTGGTTTCCATTCCTACTTGATAACAATATACTTCTGCTAAACTAAGCGGGGAAGTTATTTTAGATTTGTTCTCTTCGTGTTTCAAAACTTTCACTATGTTTGTTTCTGATGAGGTCAGCAGATGTGTATGTAGTCCTACAATTGCAGATCTATACATGTAGTCATGGCTTTTAGTATTAATTTTAGTCTTCTAAAAATTTCCTTACTGAGCTTTGTTTGCATTTGTTCATGTTTTATTGTCGATCCTTCATCAATTCCCATTTCCCAAATATTTGGACACTATCTTTTGCTCAAGCTCCTTTATATCACATTAAACTCCCAAACTGATATTTTCTTTGTGCTACAGCTTTCTTACTTTAAATGATACACTGGCACATTTATCAAGAACAAATTAATTCTTATATCATCCAAGAAAGTTTTGACCAGTTCAAGTTGTGCTTTCTCCTCCTCACCTGATGAAGTATACAGGTTTCACATGCACACACACACACACACACACACACACACACACACACACACACACACACACACACACACACACACACACACACACACACAGAAGTCTTTACACTTTGTTGTTTTCTGGGTGCCAAATTGTAACCATGACCTAATCTGTTAAGTAAACATCTTAATGGGTTAAGGGCAATGCAAAAGAGTATTGTTGACAAAGAATCACCCTGGAATATCCCCCTTTGAATTTTTATCTCTGAGATAATAATTTGTCTTTCATCATGGCTTAGCTGCAAAGAGGTTGGGCACCATTTCATGATCACTGCAGTATAATTGATCACTGTAGGGTGCAGCTTATATATCTGTAAGCACTCCTTTATCTTTGAATGTGGAATGCTGTGATTTGCTTTTTTATAATTTATCCATGCCATACTTAGATTCTTCCTTTTTTTTTTACAATTTTCCATTATGATTTTATTTAACAACAAATGATGCTTTGTTCCATATGACTTTCTTTTTTAGCCTTTTATTCAATTGCCATGATTGAGTTTTCTTCAAAATTAGTATTGCATCAATTGCAGTGTACAGTTTATACATCATTAGAATGGAAATTATCAGTCTATAGTTTTTAGGATAGCTTGCAGGTTCCCTCTAAGGGGTAGCATCATTTTTCCTGTTGTTGGCCAGGTTGGTGTCTGCTCAGGGTTAATCCATAAGTAGTTCTTACTCAGAACAAAATCTTCAAGTAAAGATGTTAATACTTATAGCCAGAAGTTAGGTACTGCATCTGGGCCTGGGGTTTACTGATTAGGAGATTTTCTTAATTTTTGTTTTAATTTCTCTGGCCGTTACTTCATCCCATTTAATATCATGTACATTTGAACTTCTTACTGTTTCTTTGCATGCCTTCGTTAAAGGTTGAACGTAGAGCTGGCACCTCAGCATTTGTCAAAATCTACTACCAATCATTAGTGGACCAGAGTTCCGCTGTGGTGACCCCTAAGCGTGAAAAGCCGAAAGACAACAACAAGAACTGTTTATTTTACTTCTTCTATCCATTCAGCATCGTTATTATGTTCCACAGGGTCTTCAAAGATATCTCTCCAAAATGTGTCTATTTCTTCTTTTTTGGTGGTGTTTCTATTCCTTTTGCTTTGTTTCCCAGTTCTCTATGAAACTGCTTATTTTGTACTTTTCATTTATATTTATCTGCATATCTTCTGCCTGTACTGATATCTTTAGTTTATTATTTGCAATCATGTACCATAGATCCTGGTCTCTTCTAATGCTGCGCATTGCTGTTATCACATCTATCTTTCTAAGTATTTTTGTTGATCTATTCCCTCGTCTATACTCTTCTCACAGTGACACTTCTTATCCTAATTGCTTTATAGATTTCTCTATTTGATACTTCATGATGGTATTTGATTTCTTCCCTTCTTTTCCTTATTGCCCTATATTTTTCTGGTAAGACTTTATCTGTTATTAATGTAGCTGCACAGTAATATACCCTGTTTACTTCTGTTACATCACATGGATTTCTGGAAATAATCTTAATTACTGTGTTTATTTGTATTATCAGACTTATGTCATTTTGGGTCTCATTTACTTTCTGCAGATCTGTTACTTTCATCTATCTTAATATGTCTATCCATCTTTATTAAATCAAGCAACTCTTCCCTTAGATCATTTTCTTTTAAACTGAAGGTGCACTCTTTGTTCTCTGTTTCCTGTGGGCATTCTACTGAAAGTTCCAGAAGATATTCCTGTGACATATTCTCTTCAGTTGCATGCTTCAGCATCCATTGCTCTATCATATGTTCACTGGCTTGTCACTCCACAGCATCAACTTCCTCTCTGTACTACATTTCGAATGTAGGATGAGATATTTATTTATTTATTTATTTGCTTATTGTTAATACTAGTACTTTTGCTTTTCCACAAGAAAGCTTTTTGATGAGATACAAGAAGTGAAACATTAGGCAGTATAGATCCATACTTCTTAGCAGAGTGGGCAAACAGATGTAAAATTCTAGCTGTTCTACCCAGGGATGGAGGTAGGAGGTTTACAAATAGCGACAATATCATAGATGGTTGCTAACATGATATGCCTTCCCAGATATGTGCTGAGAGGTATGATTCCTGTTCAGAATCATTATGCATACAATTACACAGGAGCAGCATGCCATTTTATGGATGATGGGACAGCTGACTACATAACTGGTGATTGTGTGAGGAAACAACTCTTCTAGTGAGATTACAGGGATGCTGTTAATTCACAGTTTCAAGCACACTATAAGAGAATGAGGGCTCCCTGATCACAAATGAGTAAGACTTCCTAAGTGCGAACAGCATTCTGAAGTAAGATATATCACTCCTTAACAAGTGTTTTTGCAGGATGGAAGACCCTCCTTCCTGCACCCCAAGGATAAGGTTGAACTTCCCCTCACCCCTAAAAATTATATCTACCAATGACAAGGTTGCATCACAGTTGGAAAAGGGAAAATCATCAGTACACCAGCAATTCATCTTTCTGGGGAAAAGCAAGCCAGTCACGTACTAGTTCCCACAAATGAGTATTGATAACTGGTTTTCCACAAACAAGCCTGGTTCTCATGGAAAAAATATTTGACTTCTTATAAGATATGCTAGCCAGGAAGGAGATGCACAGTCTCTCCAGCAGGTGTACCAGGTTGTCACTTCAGAAATTAAAAGATGGGTGATGAAGTGAGAAGGACACATTAACTGATTATCAGATGTGGGAGAAGTTGTGCAAAGTCCTTATTCACTGCTAAGTGTGTGACTAGGCTAGGGAACTTGGGAGACCTACCTCTGCATTGCACTTGGACGTGGAGCACAAAATGCCTAGGCCTGAGACTGTGACTATAATGTTACTGGTTGTATAGCTGCAGAGGACTTTGAATGCTGTCACCTCATATGGTACATTGTGCATTAATAAGGAAAAGACAGTCAATAAGAATGATGTCATTTGCCATTATGGGTAAGTCTGGGGAGGAGGATACTCAAACTGACACCACCCTGGTAGAATAATGCTCTACATGTTATGTCTGTATGAGTGTGTTTTAATTTGTATTGTTATTCACTACAGTAATTGTGGTATCCTTTAAGATGTGTTTACACAACCGCCAGAACAACATATACTTAAGGGTACATTGCAAGCCATTAGTAAAGCAGTAATAACTATTTGAAAGTTCATGAGCAGAGCAGTCTTTTTATTGTTTGATTATTCATCTTAAACCTTTTGCCTGGCCCAGGGCAAGGTGGTTTATCTGATTTTTGCTTGCTGTACATTGCTCATTGAAGAGCAGGTATTGGCCATGATATATAAGGTAGCATGCTTGTCTTTGATGCCATTCCCCCTGCCATGTGGTTTATGTTCCAAAACTGACTAGAGTGTGAACAAGGCAAAGTGCTGTATACTTCAGTCATTCAAATGATCCTTCAGACTGAAGTACTAAATGCCTGAGTTACTATAAGTTCCAATTAATGTTGAAGGCATTTTCCAGTTTAGAGGACTGAGATTATCTAATAAATTTCAGCACAAAAATCCAAAGAAATGACCATATGAACTGGCCAAAGCATTTTCAGCTATGCCCATCACATGATCTAGCAGACATTTAACCATCTGTTTAAGTAAAAGGTGTTTAACAATTTTCTCTCCCTTCTAATCAGCAGCACAGACTTATGTAACTGATATGTTTAACCATGTCTACACTTTTCTCAACAGATGGCTTAAAAATGCATATTTATGGATTCAAAAGTTCATAGGTGTATTATGCAACCAATCTGCAGACATGCATGGACAGCAACCTGCATTCAAAAGTTCCCTCCAATTGCAGAGCAATACAAGATAGACTAGGGAAGAATTTGAAGCTACACATCAGATTATCTAGGTTTATCTTGAGGGTGGCATGAGTAATGTTCTGCTTGACAAGCTGTGTAAGTTTGTTCCATTGGTGGAGGATATATTGCAGTATGACTTTATCATGCCAAAAGGTTTTATTTATCTGTTGATGAAGGTTCTGATACTTGAATTGAGTATTTGAGGAACCATTTGCTCTGTGAATATTAAAGAAGTTTGCCTCTTTCATGGCCCAAAAAATTAGAAACAGATTTCTGCAGAGTAGTCTATAAGAAACCAAATAGAGAAAGAGGGTGCCCAGTCTGCCCTGATAACTAGGATGTTTTACTAATAATCCTTTATATTTAAGAATCTTTACTCACAGTTAGACATTGCATGTCCGATTCTCAGTTAGAGGGTCTTCTGTGTGTCGACATGCATGAATGGGCGTTCCTTCGTTGAAGGTTGTGCATTAGGTCTGGCAAGCCAGCACGTAAAAATCTACTGTCAATCATTAGCAGACCGGAGTTCCGCTGTGGCGACCCCTAACCAGGTAAAGCCGAAAGACAGACAGAATTTAAGAATCTCTAGGGAATTGCAAGTTGAGTGATATGTTTAGAGAAATGCTTACCAAAAGGGGCATTACGTTCATTAATGGGTCTGACAAGATACAACTAAAAGAGGAATTAAGACAGCCTTGAATTTAGAGGATAAGCCTTTGGAAATTAGATGAGCAAAATACAATACTTCTAAACTATTGTGGAGACACGATGATCAAAATATAAGGAATTATCAACAAAACTGCAAAGATCCTTTGTAGCTCATGACATAAGAAGCAGCGCTTTCACCTTTTTTATTACTTTTAAATCCTGCCCTCCATTTATAATCACCAATATCTGATATCACATAATTCATAGTTATTAAATTTCCCAGCTGTTTTATTACCAAAAAATGTAAGACTGCTAATAAATAATCAGATGTATGTCTTTATTATAACTGGATATTATTAATGATGTGCCATATAAATCATACGTGGTTCTACTGTAGATCACTGGATTGCATTTGAACAAAAATTCAGCTGCACAAACACAACTGGTTGGAGCTTTATATAGAAGAAAAATAGAAGCACTACTGCATGGCCACATAGGAGACTTTGGCCCTTCACACCCCTAACTTATATCTGTGCTAGCTATAAATTCATACAATCACACTGAGAGGTAGCGTACAACAAAAATAACAGTGAGTGAGTGCCACTGCTATAATACACTGTTACTCAGTGTATTTATTATCATCTTTAAGAACTGCAGTTTGTGAGAATACTTTATTTATTGACAATGCTCTTTGTCATCTTGTTATAGCTGTCCAAATATTTCCATTATGTATGTATACATACATACATACTCTGAAACAGGCAACCCATCTATGTCAAGCAAAGTTCTTCATTAGCACTCTTCAAGAAAAATCTTGATGAATGGATGGGAAATAGGAAATACACCCCAGGGATCACTTCTGTGTCTCTGCTCAACAGTGGCACAGGAAAACAACGTTCTTAGGTGGTATAAGCCAGGGAACCCTGTTGACTAGGCTTACGTAGGCCCTTGGGCCGATAGCCTAGTACCTACCTATGAACCTATGAACCTGTAGGGTCATGCTGTATGAAATGATGCTGAATTTTTACTTAGTTAATGTCATTCTTCTGTATTAGGCTTCTCTAATACCTTTATTTAACTGTAACCATATTATGTCAATGTGGAACTTTTCTCCCCAGGCATCCACTGAAAATGGGATAACATCCCAGTCAGACTTTCCCAGTTAACAAATGTCAAATAAATACATAAATAGACGTTGTGCTACAATGATGTTCTATGAGAAATCCCAGTCAACAAGCTGCAGTTCACACAATCAGTGACCTACAGCCTCATCTCCTTCGCTCTCAACCAAAAGTAGGGAAGCCTCAGAAACCATGATATAAGCCAGGTCAAAATTCTGGATGGATTGTTGCAATCAGAAATTAAAAGGCCTAATGACTTCCATTTGGCAATGACTTGTTATTCCAAAACAAATAAGGTGCTCTCATACAAAAGTGCAAATTAAAAGAAAATATTAACTGTGTGACTTTTAGAAGATAGACCTGATTGCTGAATAAGTTCTTAAAGGATCATGTCATTCAGTTGATCCAAAACTATGAAGTTATGCATTCCCTGCACACTTTTTTCTGTATATAATTTACAAGCCATGCTTATGAGGTGCAGCTGACCCTGTGAAAAGCCACTACCACCAACAAGATTTACTAGGCAAGATAGGAAGAGACGTAGATAGCCAGGCCTTTATTCAATATCACATACCCACACTGCATGCACATTTAGAAACAATTTAGATTTGTCAGTCCACATACTGCATGTGTTTGGGGGATGGAGGAAACTGGAATTCCAAAAAAAAAGTCACACAGACGTGAGGAAGACATGCAAGCCCCATAAGAAAGGCAGTCCAGCTGTACCTATTGCTATGATGTGACAATGCTGCTCATTGCACCTTTGTGCCACCATAAATTATAACAGGTGTGCCTATATTTAAATGTTTAGGTTTATACAGCGTAGATTAAAATTACAGCTAACATCATGTCCACGGTATCTAGACATGTTTACAAATTCCAGCTGTACTGTTGTTCCCTTTCTGATCAATAAATAATCTTAGTCACTTCTGCTATTGAAATAATATGAGTCTGCTTGATGTTATTATAGGTTCATAGGTTCATAGGATGATACTAGGCTACTGGCCCGGAGGCCCTTATAAGCCTAGCTGAGAATTCCACCCATGTTCCCTTAAAGTCAGCTAGAGAGGTACTCTGCTTGACAGGGAGAGGGAGACTATTCCACAGACGGGGGAGTCTTTGCAACACAATTCTAGCCTGCCAACAAGTTTTATTAATGTCATAGACCAGGTTAAGGCCTTGCATGCAGGTTGCGTGAATGGAATTTGTTTTACCGATATGCAGCAACTCCATCAAGGGTGGGTCTGAAATGGCCTTGGATGCCAGACACAGGTGACCTCTGAGCAGTCTGTGTGAGACTGAGTAGAGGGACAGAGCTTGTAGCCTATCTGTATAGGATAGGTATTTGAGACCCTGGATTTTCCTGGTCAGGAACCTCTGTGGTCTCTCCAAATGCTGCATGTACTTGGCAAGGTACATGCTGAAGGGGGCATTCTACTCAATAATGGGTCTGATAATGGAGGAGTACACGGATGTTATGACCTCCTTGTTCCTGGATGAAATACCCTTATTTATGAGGTGAGACATGTAGAAAGCCTTCCATACAATGGAGGCAATGTGGTGGTCAAAAGTCAGGTTGCTAACAACCACGGTGTCCAAGTCCCTCACGACTGATTGCATGCTTAGTACACTGTTATTAATGTGATAATTAGTGGGGATGACATTTTCCCCAAAGGGGGATAATGATGCATTTCTTGGCATTCAGTTTGTGGCCATGCTTCTGGCACCAGTCATTAGTTTGGATAAGGCCCTCTTGGTGGATGTTCACATCACTAGGGGAATTTAAGACTGCTCAGCTTGCAGTCATCTGCAAACTTGGTCAGCCACAGGTCACTGGTTTTGGCTTGCACCTCAGAAAAGTATATCCCAAACAGTTGAGGCCCTAAGACTGATCCTTGGGGTTCACTGCTCATTACAAGTCTACTACTAGATGTGGCTTTCCCTAGTTTGACTGAGTGGGTTCTATCAGTGAGCCAGTTAGCTACCCATCTGTTAACATACGAGTTGATGCCTAGTTGGGAGAGTCTACCTATTATGCCCGAGTGGGGAAAAGTGTCAAAGGCTTTGGCTAGGTCAAGGTAGGTGGTATGCACCATCTTCCCCTCATCCATGGCTCGGTGACTGTTTTGAAGAAGTCGAACAAGTTTAACAGGCATGATCTCCCTTAGGCAAAACTAAACTGTGTGGGGTCAAGCATTTGGAGGTTGCCAATGTCCTTTTTTATAAGGTCCATGATAATGCGTTCCATGGCATTGCAGAACAGGCTAGTTAGGCTGATGGGCCTATAATTGTCTGGGTCAGTGGATGCTCCACCTTTGTGTAGAGGGATGACAGTGGCTGTCCTGCATTCAGTTAGGATGAAGCTCGGGCTTTGGTTGAATAGGGTATCTAATGGAGCTGAGAGCTCATGCATCAAACTGAAATCAATATTAACTCAAACTGAACTCAAAGTTGAAGTTGGAATTCAAACTGATTCTAATGATTGCTAGCTGAATGACCATGAATCACTGAATATCTTGTTTATAATTTAACAGAAATATTCAAACAACCTGCAAACTTCTGAATAAAAAAATGAAGAACAATACACATTTACACAAGTGAGTGCACATAATCAAAGAGCAGAAGAATATTTAACTTCTACAAGGCTATGTGATCTTGACATTATTATTCTTAAGTGTGACATGGAGAGAAAGTAGGGGACATGATTGTTCCTTACAAAAACAGGAGTTCATTCTGCTCCTTTTGCTCATGGTGATACAGGAAACCATTGCATCTTTCTTTATAGTTTTACATACTTTCCGGTAGTCTCTTGCATGAAATAGACAGGACTGATAACACACCAGAAATGTGGCATTTCTTAAAGTTAGATTCATTCATTTCAAATAGAACCATATAATTAGGTAATATATTACAACCAAGACTTTTAGTCTAAGACTCTGTTACAATAAAGGCTAAATTATGAATCCTTACACTTTTAATAGATAAGTTCTGCCATTTATAAAAAAAGTCTATGTTATCTCACTGACTCTTGTCCTCATTTTCAGCTTTATGCATTTTACTATAGCTACAGTCAAATATCTGAACTAAATTTCAAAGTAATAAAGAACTCTTGTTTCAAATTATCCATACCTACACACAATATTCATTCACTTATTTCCATACAGTCTTTTAATTTTCTCACTAATTTCCCCCACTTGACATCTCTAAAGAGCAAGAATATGTTTTTTTGACATATAATATTGTTTTATTATGTTCAATGCTTTTCTAAAGTTTATTTGCAGCTGTCTGGTCTTAATCTTCTTAAAGTTGACCCTAAAATCTCATAAAATTCCTTCATTGTCCCCATCTCCCGTTTGTTCGACTCTTTCCTTATTTAGCACTTACCTTCATTTAACATATATCTGTGGATAACCAATATGTAGTTCCAAAAAAAAACATTCTGGGGAGAATTCAATAAAGCCCAACACAGAGCGATTTTCCATGTAGGCATAGTGGCATGGAGCTTACATGAAAGTAAGCATCCGTATGATACAGTAAACATAGCAAAGGGGAGTGCATGAGCGCGCGGACACAGAAGTGTCCATGGCATGCAAATTACCTCATATGCAGGTGAATTTCACGCAAATGAGGGTGCTGCAGTGATCCAGCAAGCAGACAGGCAGTCCTGCAGACCCCATGTTGGTATAGTGTACACAGACAATTTCCATGTATAAGAAAATAAAAACAGAACAGGGTCTGTAAAAGCCCATTTAGAAGGTCAGAAATTGCATAGTAAGCATATATATGTACAAAACTATGCCCTATGTGTCCACAAAGTAATGCAAAATAACTTAATATGTTTTTCAATACCCATATTATGTTTGCAGTGCATGCAGCAGTGCACAAACATGCCGTCCTGCAAAAATAAATAAATAAATAAAATATTTAAAAGTTTAAAAGTGGAAAATAAGAAATATGTGAGAATAATGCTTTATAGAGCCTTGCATGGAATATGTACAATGGTAGATTTCTGTGGTTGCTAAGGAGGCAAGCCCTAGAATAGTGTAGAATCCAGGTTGTGTGCACAGATATGTATGCAAATGAGCTGGGATTACTAAATAGCAAAATGGGCTACTGTGTTGGCAGATAAAATCTGTGTAGCCCCGGAACTGTGTTGGTGTCCACAGAAGAGCTAGCTGACATCAAAAGGATATGTGTCACTATATGTTTAAGCGAACTGGATTGCGCGGGGCACCTCTCAACTAAGCAAGGGATGTGTCCAGTGCTGCTAATCTTTGTTTAGTTTCTGGGAGCTTGTTTTAGCTGTTTGCATGCTGTGACTCTGAGATTAGCAGGGAAGTCAGTTAAAAAAAAAAATGAAATAGCCTGTAAAAGCCAATCATGTATAAATTACTAATAAACCCTGTTCCACTTATACTGGCTGTTCAAACCCCTCAGTGATATATCTGACAGGTGGAATACATCATGGTTAGCCAATCACACAGCCTGCATCTAAGCATACCACTTTAAAGTATGCACACACCCTACAGTCTGATTTTTCCCACATACTCTGCACCATTGGAATACAGACCTGGGAATTTTAATTGACAGAATTGACAGGTTCGTTCAGGGTTGTGCGATGTTCTGTAGAGATGGTACATGCAGCAGTTACCTCATAGAGCTGAGGAGGTAGATATTTGAGGCAATGTGTGGCTGGAAAGGAAGTGGTTCTCAGGTTTGGTCAGGGTTGCAAGATGTTCTGTACAGATGGTACATGCAGCATTTACTTCATAGAGCTGAGGAGGTAGATACTTGAGGCAATGTGTGGCTGGAAAGGAGGTGGTTCTCAGGTTCAGTCAGGGTTGCAGGATGATCCATACAGATGGTACATGCAGTATTTACCTCATAGAGCCAATGAGGTAGATACTTGAGGCAATGTTTGGCTGGAAAGGAGGTGGTTCTCAGGTTCAGTCAGAGTTGTGGAATGTATTTTACAGAAGGTACAAGCAGCAATTACCTCATAGAGCTGAGGATGTAGATACTTGAAGTAATGTGTGGCTGGAAAGGAAGTGGCTCTCAGGTTCGGTCAGGGTTGTGGGATGTTCCGTACAGATGGTAAATGCAGCAGTTACCTCCTTCTAAAGTTTTAGTCAACAAAGCTTGAGACACCTTTGAGAATAAAAATATGAACACCACCATAAGGACAGACCCAAATACATTTGGGGCAGCAAGGAGGCAAGTAAAAGGAAGGAGAAAATTAAATAGAAATAAATGGAATTGGTGGAAGAATATATGAAAAATAATGTTCAGAAGGTGAAGGAGGAGTGAGGTTTAAAGAAAGGCAGGAATTGAGCAATTTATGTAATAGTGAATGATTGTTAAAAAGACATGTAAAATGCATGAAAAAAAAATTTGTGGTTTGTTTTCTTTTCCGTTAATGCATGTGTACCATTGTCATTATTTAAAATAAGAGAATTTAATAAAGGTGTTTAAAAAATTGCAACATTGCTTCTAAGGATTAGTATACAATGGGAGTCATAGGAAACTCCAAAGGCCATTTATTAAAAGAACACACTGCCAAACTAAGTTCACTAATTTCAGAAGATGGCTGCTTTTTCCACATTATCATGGCAACTAGGAGTTGGTTATTTAGAGATCAGGGAAGCAGGAGGCAGATTCAGTGGCTATGCCTGTTGTGGGCTTTGCATCTCCAAAAATGTAGTGTGCTTTATTATCAAAGTGTCCATATGGCCCATTGTTTTCAGTGATGATCATTAAAGTCTTGCCCTTCGATGTTTTACATCCCATAAGTGGTATGCAAGACACTGTAAAGTGCAACTATTATACCACTATCTTTAAAGACATAAAAAATAGTGCTGCCTCTCTTTGTTTAATTTCTCCAAGTCTTTTTGGGTTTCTAATACCATAGCAGGAATTAATCCCATTCCTAAGTGAAAGAATGATTAAACTCCTTGAAATTAGTTTTGTTTCAATCTTTGATGTTAGCCAGAGGTGCTCTTCACAACATCTACAATGTGCCCAGAACTGACTCCTTCTGCAATTCATACTTAATTACATGTAGTGGCAGCATATCTAAATAAGACTATACATTCCTTTTTATGAGACCCATTGCTCCTACTACTGTTGGTGCTGTCTATATCTCCTTCTTCCACATTTCCCTCATTTATGCCTGGATATCTTGGTAATTTATTACTTTGTGTCTTTCTGCATGTAAGACACTGTTATCATTTCAATGATCAATGCTATTTTTTTCTTCTTTCATGGATCACTGTATCTTGTTTTCTCATATCTACTTTTTGAACTGTTGGTAATGGGTGTTTCCATGTGATATAAACTTTATCATTCTCTCTAATGCTTTGTGGCTCATGTTTCCAATGCTTCTCAACTACTTCAATGTTGTAATGTTTGCAGAATCCCCAGTCTTGCCACATTATCATACCTTTGAATATACAGGCTCTCTGCTGTTAGTTTATCACATCCAGCCACAAGATGTGTGACTCTTTCCAGTTCTATTTTACAGAACCTGCATTTGTCTGTTATTCCCATGCACTCAATGGACTTCATAAACCAATGTGTACATAGTCCACTATCCTGGGCTGTCAATATTAACATTTTATCTTTTGGTTTAAATTCACTTCTCTTTAACCATTCCTGCATCAGATCCTGAATGACATGATAATGTTCCAGGAGTTGTCTGCATTTGCAACTATATTTATGCCTTTTGGACATTTCTTGATATCTCATCTGACCCTTCTTATATTCTTTTGTTTGTGCTTTAGCACATTCACTCGCTGCCTGTTTTTTGTCTACTTCGGTTTGGTTTTCATTCCTACTTGATACCAATATACTTCTGCTAAACTAAGCGGGGAAGTTATTTTAGATTTGTTCTCTTCGTGTTTCAAAACTTTCACTATGTTTGTTTCTGATGAGGTCAGCAGATGTGTATGTAGTCCTGCAATTGCAGATCTATACATGTAGTCATGGCTTTTAGTATTAATTTTAGTCTTCTAAAAATTTCCTTACTGAGCTTTGTTTGCATTTGTTCATGTTTTATTGTCGATCCTTCATCAATTCCCATTTCCCAAATATTTGGACACTATCTTTTGCTCAAGCTCCTTTATATCACATTAAACCCCCAGACAGATATTTTCTTTGTGCTACAGCTTTCTTACTTTAAATGATACACTGGCACATTTATCAAGAACAAATTAATTCTTATATCATCCAAGAACGTTTTGACCAGTTCAAGTTGTGCTTTCTCCTCCTCACCTGATGAAGTATACAGGTTTCACATGCACACACACACACACACACACACACACACACACACACACACACACACACACACACACACACACACACACACACACACACACAGAGAAGTCTTTACACTTTGTTGTTTTCTGGGTGCCAAATTGTAACCATGACCTAATCTGTTAAGTAAACATCTTAATGGGTTAAGGGCAATGCAAAAGAGTATTGTTGACAAAGAATCACCCTGGAATATCCCCCTTTGAATTTTTATCTCTGAGATAATAATTTGTCTTTTATCATGGCTTAGCTGCAAAGAGGTTGGGCACCATTTCATGATCACTGCAATATAACTGATCATTGTAGGGTGCAGCTTATATATCTGTAAGCACTCCTTTATCTTTGAATTTGGAATGCTGTGATCTGCTTTTTTATAATCTATCCATGCCATACTTAGATTCTTCCTTTTTTTTTACAATTTTCCATTATGATTTATTTAACAACAAATGATGCTTTGTTCCATATGACTTTCTTTTTAAGCCTTTTATTCAATTGCCATGATTGAGTTTTCTTCAAAATTAGTATTGCATCAATTCCAGTGTACAGTTTATACATCATTAGAATGGAAATTATCAGTCTATAGTTTTTAGGATAGCTTGCAGGTTCCCTCTAAGGGGTAGCATCATTTTTCCTGTTGTTGACCAGGTTGGTGTCTGCTCAGGGTTAATCCGTACGTAGTTCTTACTCAGAACGAAATCTTCAAGTAAAGATGTTAATACTTATAGCCAGAAGTTAGGTACTGCATCTGGGCCTGGGGTTTACTGATTAGGAGATTTTCTTAATTTTTGTTTTCATTTCTCTGGCCGTTACTTCATCCCATTTAATATCATGTACATTTGAACTTCTTACTGTTTCTTTGCATGCCTTCGTTGAAGGTTGAACGTAGAGCTGGCACCTCAGCATTTGTCAAAATCTACTACCAATCATTAGTGGACCAGAGTTCCACTGTGGTGACCCCTAACCGTGAAAAGCCAAAAGACAACAACAACAACTGTTTATTTTACTTCTTCTATCCATTCAGCATCGTTATTATGTTCCACAGGGTCTTCAAAGATATCTCTCCAAAATGTGTCTATTTCTTCTTTTTTGGTGGTGTTTCTATTCCTTTTGCTTTGTTTCCCAGTTCTCTATGAAACTGCTTATTTTGTACTTTTCATTTATATTTATCTGCATATCTTCTGCCTGTACTGATATCTTTAGTTTATTATTTGCAATCATGTACCATAGATCCTGGTCTCTTCTAATGCTGCGCATTGCTGTTATCACATCTATCTTTCTAAGTATTTTTGTTGATCTATTCCCTCGTCTATACTCTTCTCACAGTGACACTTCTTATCCTAATTGCTTTATAGATTTCTCTATTTGATACTTCATGATGGTATTTGATTTCTTCCCTTCTTTTCCTTATTGCCCTATATTTTTCTTGTAAGACTTTATCTGTTATTAATGTAGCTGCACAGTAATATACCCTGTTTACTTCTGTTACATCACATGGATTTCTGGAAATAATCTTGATTACTGTGTTTATTTGTATTATCAGACTTATGTCATTTTGGGTCTCATTCACTTTCTGCAGATCTGTTACTTTCATCTATCTTAATATGTCTATCCATCTTTATTAAATCAAGCATCTCTTCCCTTAGATCATTTTCTTTTAAACTGAAGGTGCACTCTTTGTCCTCTGTTTCCTGTGGGCATTCTACTGAAAGTTCCAGAAGATATTCCTGTGACATATTCTCTTCAGTTGCATGCTTCAGCATCCATTACTCTATCATATGTTCACTGGCTTGTCACTCCACAGCATCAACTTCCTCTCTGTACTACATTTCGAATGTAGGATGAGATATTTATTTATTTATTTATTTACTTATTGTTAATACTAGTACTTTTGCTTTTCCACAAGAAAGCTTTTTGATGAGATACAAGAAGTGAAACATTAGGCAGTATAGAGCCATACTTCTTAGCAGGGTGGGCAAACAGATGTAAAATTCTAGCTGTTCTACCCAGGGATGGAGGTAGGAGGTTTGCAAATAGGGAGAATATCATAGATGGTTGCTAACATGATATGCCTTCCCAGATATGTGCTGAGAGGTATGATTCCTGTTCAGAATCATTATGCATACAATTACACAGGAGCAGCATGCCATTTTATGGATGATGGGACAGCTGACTATATAACTGGTGATTGTGTGAGGAAACAACTCTTCTAGTGAGATTGCAGGGATGCTGTTAATTCACAGTTTCAAGCACACTATAAGAGAATGAGGGCTCCCTGATCACAAATGAGTAAGACTTCCTAAGTGTGAACAGCATTCTGAAGTAATATATATCACTCCTTAACAAGTGTTTTTGCAGGATGGAAGACCCTCCTTCCTGCACCCCAAGGATAAGGTTGAACCCCCCTCACCCCTAAAAATTATATCTACCAATGACAAGGTTGCATCACAGTTGGAAAAGGGAAAATCTTCAGTACACCAGCAATTCATCTTTCTGGGGAAAAGCAAGCCAGTCACGTACTAGTTCCCACAAATGAGTATTGATAACTGGTGTTCCACAAACAAGCCTGGTTCTCATGGAAAAAAGATTTGACTTCTTATAAGATAGGCTAGCCAGGAAGGAGATGCACAGTCTCTCCAGCAGGTGTATCAGGTTGTCACTTCAGCAATTAAAAGATGGGTGATGAAGTGAGAAGGACACATTAACTGATTATCAGATGTGGGAGAAGCTGTGCAAAGTCCTTAGTCACTGCTAAGTGTGTGACTAGGCTAGGGAACTTGGGAGACCTACCTCTGCATTGCACTTGGACGTGGAGCACAAAATGTCTAGGCCTGAGACTGTGACTATAATGTTACTGGTTGTATAGCTGCAGAGGACGTTGAATGCTGTCACCTCATATGGTACATTGTGCATTAATAAGGAAAAGACAGTCAATAAGAATGATGTCATTTGCCATTATGGGTAAGTCTGGGGAGGAGGATACTCAAACTGACACCACCCTGGTAGAATAATGCTCTACATGTTATGTCTGTATGAGTGTGTTTTAATTTGCATTGTTATTCACTACAGTAATTGTGGTATCCTTTAAGATGTGTTTACACAACCGCCAGAACAACATATACTTAGGGTACATTGCAAGCCATTAGTAAAGCAGTAATAACTATTTGAAAGTTCATGAGCAGAGCAGTCTTTTTATTGTTTGATTATTCATCTTAAACCTTTTGCCTGGCCCAGGGCAAGGTGGTTTATCTGATTTTTGCTTGCTGTACATTGCTCATTGAAGAGCAGGTATTGGCCATGATATATAAGGTAGCATGCTTGTCTTTGATGCCAGTCCCCCTGCCATGTGGTTTATGTTCCAAAACTGACTAGAGTGTGAACAAGGCAAAGTGCTGCATACCTCAGTCATTCAAATGATCCTTCAGACTGAAGTACTAAATGCCTGAGTTACTATAAGTTCCAATTAATGTTGAAGGCATTTTCCAGTTTAGAGGACTGAGATTATCTAATAAATTTCAGCACAAAAATCCAAAGAAATGACCATATGAACTGGCCAAAGCATTTTCAGCTATGCCCATCACATGATCTAGCAGACATTTAACCATCTGTTTAAGTAAAAGGTGTTTAACAATTTTCTCTCCCTTCTAATCAGCAGCACAGACTTATGTAACTGATATGTTTAACCATGTCTACACTTTTCTCAACAGATGGCTTAAAAATGCATATTTATGGATTCAAAAGTTCATAGGTGTATTATGCAACCAATCTGCAGACATGCATGGACAGCAACCTGCATTCAAAAGTTCCCTCCAATTGCAGAGCAATACAAGATAGACTAGGGAAGAATTTGAAGCTACACATCAGATTATCTAGGTTTATCTTGAGGGTGGCATGAGTAATGTTCTGCTTGACAAGCTGTGTAAGTTTGTTCCATTGGTGGAGGATATATTGCAGTATGACTTTATCATGCCAAAAGGTTTCATTTATCTGTTGATGAAGGTTCTGATACTTGAATTGAGTATTTGAGGATCCATTTGCTCTGTGAATATTAAAGAAGTTTGCCTCTTTCATGGCCCAAAAAATTAGAAACAGATTTCTGCAGAGTAGTCTATAAGAAACCAAATAGAGAAAGAGGGTGCCCAGTCTGCCCTGATAACTAGGATTTTTTACTAATAATCCTTTATATTTAAGAATCTTTACTCACAGTTAGACATTGCATGTTCGATTCTCAGTTAGAGGGTCTTCTGTGTGTCGACATGCATGAATGGGCGTTCCTTCGTTGAAGGTTGTGCATTAGGTCTGGCAAGCCAGCACGTAAAAATCTACTGTCAATCATTAGCAGACCGGAGTTCCGCTGTGGCGACCCCTAACCAGGAAAAGCCAAAAGACAGACAGAACTTTAGAATCTCTAGGGAATTGCAAGTTGAGTGATATGTTTAGAGAAATGCTTACCAAAAGGGGCATTATGTTCAATAATTGGTCTGACAAGATACAACTAAAAGAGGAATTAAGACAGTCTTGAATTTAGAGGATAAGCCTTTGGAAATTAGATGAGCAAAATACAATACTTCTAAACTATTGTGGAGACACGATGATCAAAATATAAGGAATTATCAACAAAACTGCATAGATCCTTTGTAGCTCATGACATAAGAAGCAGCGCTTTCACCTTTTTTATTACTTTTAAATCCTGCCCTCCATTTATAATCACCAATATCTGATATCACATAATTCATAGTTATTAAATTTCCCAGCTGTTTTATTACCAAAAAATGTAAGACTGCTAATAAATAATCAGAGGTATGTCTTTATTATAACTGGATATTATTAATGGTGTGCCATATAAATCATATGCGGTTCTACTGTAGATCACTGGATTGCATTTGAACAAAAATTCAGCTGCACAAACACAACTGGTTGGAGCTTTATATAGAAGAAAAATAGAAGCACTACTGCATGGCCACATAGGAGACTTTGGCCCTTTACACCCCTAACTTATATCTGTGCTAGCTATAAATTCATACAATCACACTGAGAGGTAGCATACACAAAAATAACAGTGAGTGAGTGCCACTGCTATAATACACTGTTACTCAGTGTATTTATTATCATCTTTAAGAACTGCAGTTTGTGAGAATACTTTATTTATTGACAATGCTCTTTGTCATCTTGTTATAGCTGCCCAAATATTTCCATTATGTATGTATGTATACATACATACATACTCTGAAACAGGCAACCCATCTATGTCAAGCGAAGTTCTTCATTAGCACTCTTCAAGAAAAATCTTGATGAATGGATGGGAAATAGGAAATACATCCCGGGATCACTTCTGTGTCTCTGCTCAACAGTGGCACAGGAAAACAACGTTCTTAGGTGGCGTAAGCCAGGGAACCCTGTTGACTAGGCTTACGTAGGCCCTTGGGCCAATAGCCTAGTACCTACCTATGAACCTATGAACCTGTAGGGTCATGCTGTATGAAATGATGCTGAATTTTTACTTAGTTAATGTCATTCTTCTGTATTAGGCTTCTCTAATACCTTTATTTAACTGTAACCATATTATGTCAATGTGGAACTTTTCTCCCCAGGCATCCACTGAAAATGGGATAACATCCCAGTCAGACTTTCCCAGTTAACAAATATCAAATAAATGCATAAATAGACGTTGTGCTACAATGATGTTCTATGAGAAATCCCAGTCAACAAGCTGCAGTTCACACAATCAATGACCTACAGCCTCATCTACTTCACTCTCAACCAAAAGTAGGGAAGCCTCAGAAACCATGATATAAGCCAGGTCAAAATTCTGGATGGATTGTTGCAATCAGAAATTAAAAGGCCTAATGACTTCCATTTGGCAATGACTTGTTATTCCAAAACAAATAAGGTGCTCTCATACAAAAGTGCAAATTAAAAGAAAATATTAACTGTGTGACTTTTAGAAGATAGACCTGATTGCTGAATAAGTTCTTAAAGGATCATGTCATTCAGTTGATCCAAAACTATGAAGTTATGCATTCCCTGCACACTTTTTTCTGTATATAATTTACAAGCCATGCTTATGAGGTGCAGCTGACCCTGTGAAAAGCCACTACCACCAGCAAGATTTACTAGGCAAGATAGGAAGAGACGTAGATAGCCAGGCCTTTATTCAATTTCACATACCCACACTGCATGCACATTTAGAAACAATTTAGATTTGTCAGTCCACATACTGCATGTGTTTGGGGGATGGAGGAAACTGGAATTCCAGAAAAAAAGTCACACAGACGTGAGGAAGACATGCAAGCCCCATAAGAAAGGCAGTCCAGCTGTACCTATTGCTATGATGTGACAATGCTGCTCATTGCACCTTTGTGCCACCATAAATTATGACAGGTGTGCCTATATTTAAATGTTTAGGTTTATACAGCGTAGATTAAAATTACAGCTAACATCATGTCCACGGTATCTAGACATGTTTACAAATTCCAGCTGTACTGTTGTTCCATTTCTGATCAATAAATAATCTTAGCCACTTCTGCTATTGAAATAATATGAGTCTGCTTGATGTTATTATAGGTTCATAGGTTCATAGGATGATACTAGGCTACTGGCCCGGAGGCCCTTATAAGCCTAGCCGAGAATTCCACTCATGTTCCCTTAAAGTCAGCTAGAGAGGTACTCTGCTTGACAGGGAGAGGGAGACTATTCCACAGATGGGGGAGTCTTTGCGACACAAATCTAGCCTGCCAACAAGTTTTATTAATGTCATAGACCAGGTTAAGGCCTTGCATGCAGGTTGCGTGAATGGAATTTGTTTTACCAATATGCAGCAACTCCATCAAGGGTGGGTCTGAAATGGCCTTGGATGCCAGACACAGGTGACCTCTGATCAGTCTGTGTGAGACTGAGTAGAGGGACAGAGCTTGTAGCCTATCTGTATAGGATAGGTATTTGAGACCCTGGATTTTCCTGGTCAGGAACCTCTGTGGTCTCTCCAAATGCTGCATGTACTTGGCAAGGTACATGCCGAAGGGGGCATTCTACTCAATAATGGGTCTGATAATGGAGGAGTACACGGATGTTATGACCTCCTTGTTCCTGGATGAAATACCCTTATTTATGAGGTGAGACATGTAGAAAGCCTTCCATACAATGGAGGCAATGTGGTGGTCAAAAGTCAGGTTGCTAACAACCACGGTGTCCAAGTCCCTCACGACTGATTGCATGCTTAGTACACTGTTATTAATGTGATAATTAGTGGGGGTGACATTTTCCCCAAAGGTGGATAATGATGCATTTCTTGGCATTCAGTTTGAGGCCATGCTTCTGGCACCAGTCATTAGTTTGGATAAGGCCCTCTTGGAGGATGTTCACATCACTAGGGGAATTTAAGACTGCTCAGCTTGCAGTCATCTGCAAACTTGGTCAGCCACAGATCACTGGTTTTGGCTTGCACCTCAGAAAAGTATATCCCAAACAGTTGAGGCCCTAAGACTGATCCTTGGGGTTCACTGCTTATTACAAGTCTACTACTAGATGTGGCTTCCCCTAGTTTGACTGAGTGGGTTCTATCAGTGAGCCAGTTAGCTACCCATCTGTTAAAATATGAGTTGATGCCTAGTTGGGAGAGTCTATCTATTATGCCCGAGTGGGGAAAAGTGTCAAAGGCTTTGGCTAGGTCAAGGTAGGTGGTATGCACCATCTTTCCCTCATCCATGGCTCGGTGACTGTTTTGAAGAAGTCAAACAAGTTTAACAGGCATGATCTCCCTTAGGCAAAACTAAACTGTGTGGGGTCAAGCATTTGGAGGTTGCCAATGTCCTTTTTTATAAGGTCCATGATAATGCGTTCCATGGCATTGCAGAACAGGCTAGTTAGGCTGATGGGCCTATAATTGTCTGGGTCAGTGGATGCTCCACCTTTGTGTAGAGGGATGACAGTGGCTGTCCTGTATTCAGTTAGGATGAAGCTCAGGCTTTGATTGAATAGGGTATCTAATGGAGCTTAGAGCTCATGCATCAAACTGAAATCAAAATTAACTCAAACTGAACTCAAACTTGAAGTTGGAATTCAAACTGAATCTAATGATTGCTAGCTGAATGACCATGAATCACTGAATATCTTGTTTATAATTTAACAGAAATATTCAAACAACCTGCAAACTTCTGAATAAAAAAAATGAAGAACAATACACATTTACACAAGTGAGTGCACATAATCAAAGAGCAGAAGAATATCTAACTTCTACAAGGCTATGCGATCTTGACATTATTATTCTTAAGTGTAACATGGAGAGAAAGTAGGGGACATGATTGTTCCTTACAAAAAACAGGAGTTCATTCTGTTCCTTTTGCTCATGGTGATACAGGAAACCATTACATCTTTCTTTATAGTTTTACATACTTTCCGGTTCTCTCGTGCATGAAATAGACAGGACTGATAACTCACCAGAAATGTGGCATTTCTTAAAGTTAGATTCATTCATTTCAAATAGAACCATATAATTAGGTAATATATTACAACCAAGACTTTTAGTCTAGGACTCTGTTATAATAAAGCCTAAATTATGAATCCTTACACTTTTAATATATAAGTTCTGCCGTTTATAAAAAAAGTCTGTGTTATCTCACTGACTCTTGTCCTCATTTTCAGCTTTATGCATTTTACTATAGCTACAGTCAAATATCTGAACTAAATTTCAAAGTAATAAAGAACTCTTGTTTCAAATTATCCATACCTACACACAATATTCATTCACTTATTTCCATACAGTCTTTTAATTTTCTCACTTATTTCCCCCACTTGACATCTCCAAAGAGCAAGAATATGTTTTTTGACATATACTATTGTTTTATTATGTTCAATGCTTTTCTAAAGTATATTTGCAGCTGTCTGGTCTTAATCTTCTTAAAGTTGACCCTAAAATCTCATAAAATTCCTTCATTGTCCCCATCTGCTGTTTGTTTGACTCTTTCCTTATTTAGCACTTACCTTCCATTTAACATATATCTGTGGATAACCAATATGTAGTTCCAAAAAAAAACATTCTGGGGAGAATTCAGTAAAGCCCAACACAGAGCGATTTTCCATGTAGGCATAGTGGCATGGAGCTTACATGAAAGTAAGCATCCGTGTGATACAGTAAACAGAGCAAAGGGGAGTGCATAAGCGCGCGGACACAGAAGTGTCCATGGCATGCAAATCACCTCATATGCAGGTGAATTTCATGCAAATGAGGGTGCTGCAGTGATCCAGCAAGCAGACAGGCAGTCCTGCAGACCCCATGTTGGTATAGTGTACACGGAAAATTTCCATGTATAAGAAAATAAAAACAGAACAGGGTCTGTAAAAGCCCATTTAGAAGGTCAGAAATTGTTTAGTAAGCACATATATGTACAAAACTATGCCCTATGTGTCCACAAAGTAATGCAAAATAACTTAATATGTTTTTCAATACCCATATTATGTTTGCGGTGCATGCAGCAGTGCACAAACATGCCGTCCTGCAAAAATAAATAAATAAATAAAATATTTAAAAGTTTAAAAATGGAAAATAAGAAATATGTGAGAATAATGCTTTATAGAGCCTTGCATGGAATATGTACAATGGTAGATTTCTGTGGTTGCTAAGGAGTCAAGCCCTAGAATAGTGTAGAATCCAGGTTGTGTGCACAAATATGTATGCAAATGAGCTGGGATTACTAAATAGCAAAATGGGCTACTGTGTTGGCAGATAAAATCTGTGTAGCCCCAGAACTGTGTTGGTGTCCACAGAAGAGCTAGCTGACATCAAAAGGATATGTGTCACTATATGTTTAAGTGAATTGGATTGCGCGGGGCACCTCTCAACTAAGCAAGGGATGTGTCCAGTGCTGCTAATCTTTGTTTAGTTTCTGGGAGCTTGTTTTAGCTGTTTGCATGCTGTGACTCTGAGATTAGCAGGGAAGTCAGTTAAAAAAAAATGAAATAGCCTGTAAAAGCCAATCATTATAAATTACTAATAAACCCTGTTCCACTTATACTGGCTATTCAAACCCCTCAGTGATATATCTGACAGGTGGAATACATCATGGTTAGCCAATCACACAGCCTGCATCTAAGCATACCACTTTAAAGTGTGCACACACCCTACAGTCTGATTTTTCCCACATACTCTGCAAAATTGGAATACAGACCTGGGAATTTTAATTGACAGAATGCTAGCAGCTGCTGCTGCTCTGCTACATTTGTATGTGCTAGATGCTGAGGTCAGTGATAATGCTGCTGCTGATAATAGGTCTAGACTGAGAAGGAGAAGAGTGTTCAGGCCCAGGGTAACCTTCCAGGAGCTACATGAGCCAGAGATTGTAGAGCACTACAGGGTGGACAGGGACATACTACAAGAACTCACCAAGCTCTACCATCCTCAACTCAGACCCAGAGACAACAGAGGGGAACCCATCCCAGTGGGGAAAAAGGTATGTGTAGCCCTTAGGATACTAGCTACAGGTACCTTCCAAAGACCAACTGGGGACGTGATGGGGGTCTCACATGTATTAGCATCCAGGGTACTCCACCATTTCCTGGCTGCAATACAAACACATGTCAATTAACATATTTATTTACCATGCACCCCTGAGGAGAGGGCCAGCAGTATGCATCTCTTCTACCATGTAGCACACTACCCTGAAGTAATGGGAGCCATATATTGTACTCAGGTACACATCAAGTCACCACCCGGTGAAGAGGGTAGAGACTATGTCAACCACAAGGGGTATCACTCTATCAACTGCCAGGTCATGTGCAATGCCTAGGGCATTATCATGAATGTGTGTGCTGGCAGCCCTAGCAGTTATCAAGACTCACATATCTGGCACACAGCACAGCTGTACCAGATGTTTGCCAGGGAGGACATCCCATATGGCCATCTACTGGGGGATGCTGGCTACGCTCTGGAACAGTAGATGACACCCATCAAAACTGTGCACACCATAATGAGGCCCACACACAAACTAGGAATATCATAGAGCATGTGTTTGGGCTGCTCAAGTCATGGTTCCAGTGCCTCGATATATTTGGTGCAGCCCTGCAGTACTCTCCAGCTACATGTGTACAGATGTTCACAGTATGTGCCATGCTACACAATATGATCCTGCAGAAACAGCTGCAGCAGGATCAGCACAGGGAACGGTCACACAGCCCCCCACTACTGCAAAGGTCCCCACAGCCACTTCTACAGGGGAACTCAGAGGAAGAACCCCCTGAGGCTGTCCATGTAGGCAGATGTAGGAGTGTTCAGTATGCCCTGGCCTTGGCAAAGAGGAAATGCATAGCACATGCACTGACAACCTAGGGTCCTAGGGAGTGACACCTTACTCTGACTCACATACACAGTAAAAAGGATGCCAGCCACACAAAGCAACCTGTACCTCACCATGTATTGGCTGTGTACTGTGTGCATCAGACAGAGTCAGCCCTGCAACACAGGAATCTCAACTGCTGCATTCACAAGGTACATCACTCTCCTTTACAACAAATGTATGGAGTACTAGACTATGGTAGCATATGTATGGATGTGCTGCATGTACGCAAGGGAATAGAGTGGGCTACTGGGCTGCTTGCAGAGAACTTACAGCTACCTGGGACAATAGGCACTTTGTCCAATACTGACTCCCCAATAATATGCATTACGCCACAAGGCAGCAAAACCCACTGCAGTATGCAAGGGAAATGGCAAACAGCTTGGTCATAGGATAGACACACAACTGTCAATGCTAGAGTCCCCTACCACCAACACATCAGTGTTCCCATACAACTGCAGTAACAGTATGCTTGCATGGATATATCAGCAGATCACACAATCCCAGGGCTGTCCCAAACAACCTGGCTACATGTTCTAATTTCCACAATATGCAGGGCTGAAAGTGTTAAGTCTGTCTACTGCTGATAGTGTGAGAAATTAAACTTCATGTTTTAATGGCTGGTGTGGCTCAGTGGACTAAGTACAGTAGTATGATCAATGGTGTTTATGGTTCAAAGCTGGCTGCACCTACAACTTTTGCATGTGAGGTACTCCTATGGTAGGAGTCCCACAGACTGCCAATATGCCCCAATCTGTTACTGCAAGACAGCTGGACAAAGCCAGGGACCATGGAGGGACAGAGGGCCAAACCTACAGATATTATACATGCTCAGAGTAACCTAGAAGGTGGCTAGTATCACAGCAGGTTGCAACAGGTCAGAGTTGCAGCAGAATGTAAAGGCCATCACTTAACTGTGTCAGTACTAACAACAATTGAGTAGGCTCCATTTAGTAGTATAGTACTGGAAAACATAATTGTATGAAGAACAGAGCAGACATATGGGGCGGAATGCTGGACATCGTGCTAAAACATGTACAGTGAGAGGTGTGACATCATGTACCCAGTCACATCATACCTAAAACCACTTAGAGCAGGAAATCTAGACAAAGCCATGAACAGTAGTAGGGCAAAAGCCCAAATATAAGGTGGATTAACTACTGGCCAGACAAATGTAGAAGGTGCAGAGAATAACAGGTGCAGTAGCATGGGGTTCCTGGTGAGTATGGAGTCATTAACTCAAATGTGTGGCATCATTTCCTAACATCATTTTATAATGATTTGCCACTGATGTACCGGAAAATCACAATGCTATGTAAAAGATGCCATACATATGATGCAACACTCTGTACATTCTATTACAATCTGTGCAGTCAATAGGTATGAATCATATATTACATTCAGCACACAGCTGGGGAATCCATTGGACAAAATATCAGGGAGGTGATGGACTGTTGAATCAGGTGCAGCAGCCAGCAGGCTGTACCACACAAAATCCCAGACTGGAGGACAGGTAGGTCTGGACTGGAGTCACTTTGAAAGTACTGACAGTCACAGTGGGCATGCTCCTACACTTAGCTAACACACAGCTACACTTAGGTTGACGTCCTTGTTTATAGATATATATATATATATATATATATATATATATATATATATATATATATATATATATATATATATATATATATAGTGGATATAAAAAGTTTACACACCCCTGTTAAAATGCCAGGTTTTTGTGATATAAAAACATGAGACCACAATAAATAGTTTCAAAACGTTTCCCACCTTTAATGTGACCTATTACCTGTACAATTCAATTGAAAAACAAACAAATCTGTTGGAGGAAAAATATAAAAAATAAAAAATGTACAATAAGCTGGTTGGATAAGTGTGCACAACCTTAAACTAATACTTTGTTGAACACACCAAGGTCGCATAAAAACAAAATCCACCCAATCACAGAACCCTGTGCCTGTGGAATGTCACCCTGTAGACAGACAATGGTGAGCAGGTGGTGTAATTTGCAATGACTCCAATGCAGGACTTGGACGGACCATATTGTCACTGGCCAATTGTCCACCTAGCAACCTGAAACTGGCCAGAAATGTCAGTACTGTTAACTGTACACACATAGCAGGGGTATTAACAGGTACTCCACTGCTAGGACAGTAGATTCAATAAAAACATAAAGCAGGTTCACTCTGCAGGGCACACATGCTGTATAATACAAGGCCACTTTGCATAGGCCACAAATACTGTCTCTGCATCCACATGTACACCAGATGTAACTGGTGGTGCGTGCAATAAGTACTGTGAGCTATAGTGTGTAATAGTAGCTAGGTAGGCGTTATCATCTCCCACCAGCCATCTTGTGTGTGTGTAGATATTTCCCTTACAACAGTACAGATGTGCCGAGCTGGCCTATGTCTGTCTAATGGTCAATATTTTTATGGCCCTGTGACTAACATCCTCCTCAACATTGGCCTCCTTTACAAGGCCTGCTGATGTCTTCCACCTCAATAGTGCTGGCTGACAATGTCAAAATGGGAAAGTTCTGTGGTGTATGCAATAAGTACATAATGTTCTAGTGTATACTGATAGGTAGGGGTTATAATCTCACATCAGGCAGCTGAGAGGGTGTGTGAGTGTATGTGTGTGTAAATATATCCCCTTGCAGCAGTGTATACATACCTATCTCTGTGCAAAGGTTATACATTGTAAGGCTCTGTGACTACCTGCCAGCCTCTCCATTGGCCTCCTTTACAAGGCTTGCTGATGTCATCCACCTTAACAACACTGACTGACAATCTCAAAACAGATAAGCTCTGTGGTGCATGTAATAAGTACTTAGTGGCTCTAGTGAATACTAATAGATAGGTAGGGGTGATAATCTCAATAAAGGCAACTGTGTGTGTATGTGAATGTACAAATATATTTCCATGCAGCAGTACACATATGGCCATATGGGTGTGCAATTGTCATGCATTTTACTGCCCTGTCAGTAGCTGCAGACCCTAAATAACCCACATCTACCTAGACATGAACTATCTGCCACCGCCTACATTTGTATGTACAGAACACCCAGGTGACACATATCAAGGGTAGCAGGTCTGTCACAAGGTATGCATGCATGATTAAGCTGACTGCCTCCATTGTCACTGACACACTGTTCTACACATATGCACCTAGGTAACCATGCATGTATACAGCCGTACCTTGCTGATGTCATATGTCTGCTGTGCTGCCATGCTATCTGGTGCCGCTGTACTGTTACCAACTCTCCATAGCTTAGCCACTCAGTCCCCTGGAACAGAAACATACACAGTTCTGTGAGACACCTATCATGCTGCAACATTACTGCCAATCTAACAGCATGCAACAAAGGTACACAGACTTTGATGTGTACTCATGACACATGCCAACATACAGCACCTGTTATAGCATAACATTACCACACTACAAAACTACATGTAGTGTATTATAATCACCCTGTGCATCAGACACATATTTGCATGTCCCTGCATCAATGGTATGGATGGCAGGGGTGTGGCAAAGATATCATCACATGCACAGGGTGTGGTGTTGGAGTGCCAGAGGCTTAGGCTGTGCCAAACAGCTGAGAGCATGAGTGTGAGTCAGGAAGGGGCACTGGCTAGCTGAGACATGGATATGTACCGTGTGTGTCTGTTGGTGACCTACATGTGACAGTAATGTCTGAGTGTGTGCTTGTACATGGTCAAGCCCATTGCTAACCCTACAAGTGTGTATGTTGGACAGCTGTGGACCGTACATGGCAGAATGAACAGTTCACCATCTCAGGTTATGAACACAGGAACTGGCTCTGCCAGGAGTGGCACTGGCACCACCATGCCCAGGATCAGATGCGGTGCTAGTAGCTGATGGTGACTGTTGTCTGCTGGGCCCCTGTCAACCATGGGACTACCCAGGACCAAATGCCCTTGGCCTGGCCTGTAGTGGTATGGACAGCACACTCCCTTCTGTAATGCTGGAGGTACTGCCACTATGGGAGTATGAGTGTGCACAGCCAGGTGGACTCTCAGCAGATGGTGTTGCTGACCTATGGCCATGTGTCCAATGTCCAACTCCAACCAGATGTTCCAGCACAGACATCATGCAGTCAAGGACTGACAATGTCTCACCCCACCATCTGTCCACTACATCAGTCAAAAGATCCATGACATCACTAATGTGGTGGAGGAAGTCATGGATGTCACATGGTGCTGCATCCATAATTCGGAGCATCCATCAAGTGTTGCATTTGGAATGTGCCTCCATGACAGACCAAAATATGCGTTAAGTGACCTGTGATGTGGCACATGTGACAGATGGTGGATGGGCAGCAGTCCTTCTTCGAGCACCCCTGTCAATCTTCCTCTGTGGGACATCACGATCTCTGGCTATGGCCAGTGTCTACACTCACTGATGCCATAGTTGCCACACTCTCCTGTTCGATGTCACCATACTCTGGCTGTCCGATATCTGTGGCCTCAGGGAACTCGATATGTGTGGGCATACTGACTGTGTGCTGGTACAATGGGGGAAGAAATGGTATGTCAACCCGTGGGAGAGATTCAGCCCCCAACAGCCCGACCTGAGCCTTAGTATGACCACCATCATCATCAGAGTCTGATGAAATACTGACATCAGGTTGTGAGGGGGACAGACTCCAACCCCCATGTTCACCTGTGAGGAAAAAGACAAAATAAGTACATTAGTACCTGCGCTATTATTATTTTATTTAACATTTGCTGACCAGGAAAGTCTGACTAGGACAAAGGCTATTTTTAGTGGAGGTCCATGGAGAAACACTCCAGACACATATCTTTAGAATGTGGGAGGAAACCAGAGTACCCAGAGGAAACCCAAGCAAACACAGGGAGAACATACAAACTCTGCACAGAAGGCACCCCAGCCAAGATTCAAACTGGAGAACCTCTTGCTGTGAGGCACATACCAGTACACAGGTGTCAGATCTATCTGCTTTGGGGGGGAGGGGAGTTTAATACACAGTTGTGCAGACACACTCAGAATGTCAGCAGCGTAGGCAGTATCATGTTAGCTACTGTACATGTTGATATACGCACATATTACCCTGTAACAATGCCACATTTGGTATTGCTAACAAAACATCTTCCTCATATTTCCATAGGTATATCAGGTGTGGCTGGAGTCCAAGGTCCTGCATCTGGTTAAGTGTGATACTGTTGTGTTACAGATCATATATATATATATATATATATATATCCTAAGAATGTTAAGTGCTGCCATTTTGACCTAGGCACAACTGTTATGCTTAGCATATAATACTTGTATGTTCCATTTCAGAGGGGTTAACTGACGTGCATTGAATGGGTAATCACAGTTGTGTATTTGCAGGAGCAGTAACACATTTTCACTTATTGTTGAGAAGGTCTATGCAGTCTGCTATTCCTGTGTCACATTCACAGACTGATAGGAGTTGAATGATAGCACATTACGTGATATGACAGTTGTGTCCACCCATACTTACTGTCAATATGCCTAACTCAGAATCCATTAGCTTTCATACAGGAGCCGACTGTTGTAGGAGGGAGTGAGAGGCCCAAAGCTGTGATTTGATTCACAGCAGTTACAGTTGAGAGGCATGGCTGTAGCTGTTGGACAACAGACTATCACCAACATGTCATTCCTAGAGATTTACTACAGGCCTACTGTTGTAATCCCTATTCCCCATACCTGCATCCTCCCATCTGCATCCCATTATATGTGGACTTGTATGATATACCTGGTAGAGTGACGTAATCCTTTGGTGAAGAAATCCTTAAGAAAAAAGCTTGCTCAATTATACTCTGCCTTGGTAAAGCAACTGACAGACCTGTTTCCCATAGACAGTCACTTGCATTTTGTAGGTCATGCTCATTAACAGGTAATTGACTGTGCACCAATCCATGGCTCAGACTTAATAACTGCATCCAAAACAACTGAGTTGCACTTTCATTAGCCAATGACATGGCACCAAAGTACAATATTTAGCTCATTCTCTCCATTAGAGCTTAGGAAGTTTGCACTGTAACTTCCAATGGCAGAGCCTCAGCCTCTTGACAGAATCAAATTATGTCCTCACGTTTTAAATAAATGTTCATATCTCTGGAACTATAGGGATTATGAAAGAAGTATAAATGGCAAACTCTTCAACACAAACTATTCTGATAGTTGTAGTATTCTTTAGGTTCTAGGTCTTAAACTGATTTTATAAGTCACAGTAAATACAGTAACTATTGCATCTGTAATATTTTATAAACCTCTTACAATACCGTAGCAACCACTCAAGTTACATATATACTGTCAGTCATATTTTATTCATCTAGCTAAGAGCTTTCATATGAGGCTAAGCAGTTCTGACTGTGTTACATGGCTGTTGAGATATTTAGAAAAATGTGAAAATTATATTCTATATAAATTAAAATCATAAGAACAGTTAATATCTATTTTGCTGCACTAGACAGGGGTCGAATATTAATGCAGTTGAGTTTGTTATTGTGTAAGATTAAATCTTTTAAAACCTTGTACATAGCATGGTTTTGGAATTATTGATGCAAATATGAATGAGCAATGTTTGATGCCTAGAGGCATTAGTAGGATTTAACTGTGGATACACCTGGAGGCGTCACTTAAATATGATGAGTTAAGGCCTTCATGTAGCCTTGGCTCCTTTCTTAGTCTTTGTGATAGACATTAGTGAGGTGTAGAGACTACAGTATCACAGAGGATATGTACAAATACTGTCCACTGTTGAGATTTATGAGGTATGTCCATAGTTTTGCATGCTATGCTTGGCCATTTTCAAATGACATTGTGATTATCTGGCAGTTCAGTGTTAAACACTGTGGTTTGAGGTCAGTAAGGGGGAAGAGACATGTGAGTGTCCCACACCATACCCATTAGAATATGCATGCTGCTGCAGTAGCGGCTAGTCTATCAGCTCACTGTGTTTGTAGGGGCAAACTGTGAAACATGTCCTTGGTGCTCTACCTTTTCACCCACCCCTTTATGTATGGCTGTTGTCTGGAACCCTTGTTCTAGGAGGTTGTGAGGTATAGTAGGTCTGTAACAGGTAGCTTAACATACAGCTGCATGTGTTGCAGGCTACAGCTACTGCTGCAGACTAGGACACATGGGGGGTTGCAAACACTTTGGAGGACAGCAAGCTGTATGTGTCACTGAGGTAGCAATGTCAGCTCTGTCATTACTGCAGAGCCAGGTTGAGGGTCCCCATAACAGTCCAGTTGAGGCATATGCTTAAGGTACATCTGTTATATAATAGTGCCAATCTGAGACTAATAGGTAACATGTAGGTAGGATATATGATTATGTGCAGTGTGTCCCTACCTACAGGCCTTTGACTTGCAAACATGGGTAGCAGTTAACTCAGTAGTAGCAACCTGTTTTGGTTAAAATTGTATGACTCAGTCATTATTTATTCACAAGAATGTAATTGAACTGCAATGCACTGGATTCAAACCCAGGACTGTGGGTGGCAAAATGTACTACATACAAGGCATTTAACATACTGAGCTACTGAGTAACTTCTGCAGGAGGTGTATTTGCAAGATATATGTGCATGCATACAGTGTGTAACACAAGATTCGCATTAGCATGTGTTTTGTGAAGGGTATGAAGTGTGACACTCAAATGTCTGTCATGATTTTCTAATCTCAGTCTTTGATGTGATGCCTCTGCACTGGCCTAGTAATCAAGGAGTCTCAATCCTCACCACTAGCACCAGTGAGGGGTGTCCACACTGGGGAGCATAACACTTGCACACACAGTAAAGTACAATTCCCCTTAAGAGCACACAGAGATCACAGCCAATCTGGGGCTGTTTTTTCTCTTTCTCTCCAGATCCCCAATAAGATTCCCCACTGGCACAGCTAAAGAGTGTAATCCTTAGCCAGGGTTCCAAGCCAAGTCCTTTCAGCCCTCCCTCTGTCCAACCAGTGCTTTGTGTCCCTACCAAAGTAGCTGACATACACACACACTTTGAGATATAATTTATATACAAATACACAGACATTCAAGGGGAAGGCTGGCA
Organism: Protopterus annectens; assembly: GCF_019279795.1. Taxonomy (NCBI): domain Eukaryota; kingdom Metazoa; phylum Chordata; order Ceratodontiformes; family Protopteridae; genus Protopterus; species Protopterus annectens. The sequence continues at coordinate 1,070,851,407 of NC_056735.1, read as the reverse complement.
CAGGTTCACTAACTATGCCCCTTCTGCCCAGGCTATAAGGTAGTAATCCACTGCCACCAGAAACCCTAATATCAGCTACTAAAAAGGCCCTTACCAAAGGGTGCCCAATTATTACTGTGCAATATTATTATCCAGTTAGTAATTGTGACCAGAACTTTTAAGGCTTATTGGAGTGACTTTGTACAATATCACAATATGCATGCAATGTACTCTAGAGCTTAAATTATCTCTACACAAAGCAGCCACATTTGAAAGGTTTCAAAATATTTAATAATAAATAATAAAAACACAAGACAACTCGTCTTACTACACATTGCTAGTCAAGAGCTCAGACATCACAGGAAAATTCTTAAAATAATACTGTAGAATAGTTCTGACATAAATATAGAAAACAGCTAGACTAAACTTACTATTTACTATATTTTCCAAAGAGCAATCACAGTTCTAAATAAACTTACATATAGAGCAAAAGCAGAGTACTGGTGAGTAGTTGTCAGCTGTAGACAAAATCCAAAATTCTCTCTCTCTCTCTCTCTCTGAGACAGTCTTTTAAATTGATAATACGTCACTGCTGACTCATTTTAGATTACATTATTTTTCTCATGTTCCCAGGCTAACAGAAACTTAGAGTTTAACATATATTTGATCTTGCACCTGGTCAGGAAACCACAGCAATTAAATACATTATATATGTAAAATCTAGCAATTAACTCTGGTCTCAAAACAATTGAAAGAATCTGCTGGTCCAGACATCACAGATCTGAGTTTGAGATCAAACAGTCATGCAATGCTTGACTTATCAGCTTTCTTCTAGCAGAGTGCACTGTTGTTATGTTTTTGACGTTCAACATTTATATAATTTTCTTACATTTAAAAGAACAAGCCTGTAGTTTATATTAATATTTACAAGTGACAGGATTATCTGCAAAATTCTATCTAGCTAGGCTGGCAGCCTTCACAACAGATATATCTGCTGTCCCAGGCCTCACATGCATCCATTTTTGTATTTACTTGGCTATGTACTGGTGTAGTGTCTGCATCACAGTTGCAAGTACACTCTCATTTTTCCCATTATATGTGTTTGCAGTGTGTCAGTGGCAATCAGTATATGTTGCTGGAATCACCTGCTTCAACTCAGCGCTGAGTAGAGTAGCCTAGTGGACTAATGCACTGTGTTGTAGTAGACAGGGACCTGGGTTTGAGATGTGACAAGGATGGTTATTTTGCAGCTGTGCCTAACACTGTGAGAAACACATAAGATGATTAAGGCACTTTTAAGCAGTATTAAGTGGGTTTGCATGGAGCTCTGCTTAAACCCATGCTAAATTTAAGAAAAGAAAAGAAGAACTGGGTGATAAGAAAGTGGTGAAATGGGGGCAAGCAGGAGGAAAAACATACTGAAAGGCAGGTATGGTTGTGCAGGAAGGGTGTAGGAAAGGGACATAGCTTTCCATTTCTTGTACAACAAAAGCTGAGCAGGTTTTACAGAATTTGTAGCCTCACAGCCCAGACAGAGGGCTGAGGGCAACATAAATGTGTTGATTAAGTAATGTAATAATTAGTTGTGTCCAGTGGACATGTGTGCGAAATTGAGTACTATGTATGTGGAGATATTTTTTTGTGGGACAGATGCCCTTTTTTTTTAAGGAGAGAGTGGAATGTTGGGGAAGGGATATAGGTATGTGTGGAGAGGTATGTTCAGTAGAAGAGGCTGCATTTGCAGACAGACAAGACAGCACACAGGGATGGTGTGTGGCACGTGAGGGGGTAAACAACTTGGAAGGGGAGGGTGTTGTGGAATTAGAGGTGCATTTGCCTCCAGGCAGCAGTAGCATGAATGAAATCCCCACCCATGAGCAGTCAACACTGCTTCTTCACTGCCCCGAAGGTGGCTGTACTGGAGGTTGTGTGCTGGGAACCTCAGGCCCCACCAGGTTGTCGAGTCTGCCCTCATTCCAGTGCAGGCATTGTTCATAACTCCTATGGACAATCCAGTGCACCATGGCTGGTAGTTGACAGCTCTCCACCCTCGCTAACGGGGGGGATGGGCCCCGTCCCCTGAGGCAGTTCCACCATATATTGATTTGCTGCAATTTGACAGTACAGGGGGTGTGCTACTCATCTCTGGACACAGTAATACACTCCCTACACTTATTCAGTAACCGTATTACATGACTTTCCCTCAGAAATCTGCTTTTATTAATATACATGGCACGCTAGCTATGGGGAACTGCATACACAGCCACGGTCCCTTCTGAGGGCTTCACTGACAGTTTTCCACTAATTGCCTCTCTGGTTTCTTTGCATTCCACCTGGTTTACACCCCTTGTGCTACCTCCCTCCCCCAATACTAAGCCTATATTAGAATCCTGCTGAGCATGGAGCCATCTTTAAATTTCTAGTCTCCCACTAGGACACAAGTGCTGTTCAGCAATTACATTCTGCTTGCTGGTAAGCCATTTGACCTGAGGAATTTGTTTAAAGTGTTCAGATTTGTAAAGTAATACTTACATTTTACTGTTGTCTTGGTGGGCTCTGCCCCACTCCATTCGCCCTCGGTAACGCTCAGGTTCTCTCTGCTCCCTTGCCCTGCCCCCTATTCCCTCCCACCCCCACTACCTCAACATTTTTAGTAATCACAGCCACACCCACAGCTCACTGTCACATCACCTCCACCAATCGCGACTCCTCAAGTCAGATCACATTATACCACACCAACTTGCTCCACACAAAATACATCACCCACACTACTTACCCATCCACATATTGTGCAACTCTATAATTCCTAATCAGACCCCCACCTAATACCATCTTAAACTTTATAACCATGACTATCACAAAACTAAGTCTAGTCTGTCTTCTCATAATTCTTTATAACACCACAAGTTATCACTCTAGCAATATCCCTAAACATATTAGCACAATACTACATTATGCACTCTCATATACAGACACCACACTTTATAATAATATCTGCCCACAATTGTTCAAGAACCACATAACGGACCAATTCTGAACTAAACACATATGCTCTCATTCCTACTCCAAAAAAACACAATACTTTCTCACACTCCTCACCAAACTCCAACATCTGTATCACCATTTACCACCAGGCTCACCATAAGTGGGGATATCCACCCCAACCCAGGCCCAAATCCATCCTGTCCAACACAAACTGCTCCAACACAAATGTCAGAACATAACACCCCCACTATCTTCATCCCTGGGCAAATCAACAACAGCAGCAAAAGCAACCATCTGTTAATGCTAAATATTAATATTAGAAGTACCAAAAATAAAATACTTGAACTCCAGGCTACAAAAGCACACTACTCCCCAGACATAGTTGCTTTAACAGAAACCTGGCTAAATAAAAACATAGCTAACTCAGAAGTTCTCCCTACTGGCTACAATATCATTAGACAAGACAGACCACTTCGTAAAGGGGGTGGAACTGCCTTGCTGTAAAAGTCCAACTTAACTGTACGTTAATTACCAAACTCCTACCCCTCCCCCAATAATTGGGACATACCTATCTCACAACTTCAACTCACCCTAAAAAGTTCATCACCACAATTGTGATCTATATTCCACCTGATAATACACCTGCTAGCCTTGAAGACTTCTTATCCTGGTGTTCTTCCACATACTCACAAGAAACCCTTATTCTGGGGGATTTCAACCTAGATTGGTTCACTTGCATATCAGAACTACCAAGTAATCTAATAAATCTCCATGGCTACCAGCAACTAGTCCAAATTCCAACTAGATGTGATAAAAAATCTAAAAGGGAATCCATCCTTGACTGGGTCCTAACTAACAACCCCACATTGTACCCCCACACAGGCAGTCTCTCAGACAACTTAAGTGACCACAACATAATATACTTTATACATAGTAGAACAAGCATATGCAAAACTACTAACTACATATCCACTAGAAACACAAAAAAAATATCTCCTGAGGTCCTCAATACTTTACTCTGTAACTTTGACTGGACCCCCCTAAAACCCTCCCACTTGACCAGGCTGTAGCATATTTCAACAAAACATTTCTACAACACCTAGACACTGTCACTCCATTGCGCAAAATCAAGGTTAGAACCTCTACAAACCTCTGGCTCAGTAAAGAAACCAAACAAATCCTCAAGTCCAGAGACACTGCCTGGCTTTACTATAAAAAAAACAAAGAAACACAAAGCCTAACGAAGTGCCAAGAACTGCGTAACCGTGAAAAAAAAATGCTTAGGCAGGACAAAAAATCCTACTACACAACATTACAAACTAAATACCAACACAACCCCCACAAATTTTGGAAAAATGTAAACCAGCTACTAAAATCCACCCAAAAGGCTACCCCCAAACCAACCACCCCTGACACTAAAGTTCCCATTGAAACACAATTCAACTCCCACTTTGTGAACTCAATTCTATCCTTAGTATCACAGGACAGTTCCTTCCTCACTATCCCCCCAACACAAATAACACTAATACAAGCTTTACCCTCAAAACAGTTTCCACCACTTCAATCAAAAGCATGCTCTTCAAACTAAAAACCTCATCGACAGCAGCCAACCTACTCCCCAGCTATTTCTTGAAACTCACAGCATTTGCTATTGCTATCCCAATCTCCAATCTCATAAACAGATCAATTGTTTTAAACTATGTGCCCAAACTCTGAAAAATATCCTATGTTACACCCATACATAAAGGTGGGACCTCCACTGAACTTAATAACTACAGACCCATTGCTTTACCCCCCCCAGCCAAAATCCTAGAAAAATGCATCCATACCCAGATGCTAAAATATCTCCTAGACAGCAACATCCTGTCACCTACTCAGCATGGTTTCAGACCTGCCCATAGTACCACTACAGCCTTCATCTGCTTCACAGACACAGTAAACCGTCTCAAAAATGAAGGCCTGCAGGTGTCAACTCCTTTCTTGGATATGTCCAAAGCATTTGACACAGTCTCGCACCAAATCCTGCTAAACAAACCAAACCAATATCACCTATCAAATTCCCCTTACCTGGTTCCAAATCTACTTAACTGACAGGTACCAAGCTGTGAACTGGGAAATTCTCTCTCTCCTCAGCTTCCCATAACTATAGGAGTCCCACAGGGTTCTGTCTTAGGACCACTACTATTCACAATCTTCACAAATGACCTTTATACCTCCACAAAGCATGCATCTATCATTCAGTATGCAGATGACACTACCTTAATCTGTGCTTCACAAAACATTCCCACCCTCCTGCAAACAACTCAACTAGCATTCTCTGATGTTGAAAACTACCTAACCAAAGCCCAACTTATCCTCAATTCAAAGAAAACTCAGCTTATGATTATAACCAGTTCTAACAAAAACACTGATAAAGTCAGTTCACTATCTACTCCACAAATGCTACTCCAATCGCTGCAGTGGCACAGGCTAAGCTATTGGGAATAACCATGGACTCCCACCTAAAATTTGATAGTCATCTCAACTTACCTATTAAAAAAGTACATGCCAAACTGGGATCACTCTACCATATCAAACCATTTCTTACCAACAACAAAAGATCAGCCATTGCTCGCTCTCAACTTCTGTCCACCCTACTCTATGCATCTCCCATTCTGACTAATCTCAACAAAACTGAACTAAGCAAAATGGAAGTCTGCTATAACAGAATTTCCCGCTTTGCTGTAAATTGCTCATATAGAACTCATCATTGTACTGCTCTGAGACAGCTCCACTGGCTTGAACTGCCCAACCTCCTAACCTACAATCAGCTCTGCCTCTGTCATTCTATCTATTACCTCCCCAATAAGTGTCCTGCCCTCAAAAACCTAGTCCAACATCACTCAGCCAAAAGGCCTCTTAGATCACCAAGCAAACTACTACTAGAAGTCACCAACAGCTACAATAGCTTTGGAGATGCACTATATAGTAGTTCAGTGGCTAAAAAATGGAACGCTGTCCCCACTAGCATTCAAAACACATCATCCAAAGCCTCCTTTAAAGACCTCATCAGGCAAAATCTCAGGCAAAGTTGGCAGTGCCATGATTGCTCCCCAGACTAGTTAAAGCTGATAAGGTACACATACTAAACCTAGAGTACTTGATTAAGGTTGAAAACTATTCTCACAAACACTGGCTAATCTACAATGTATGTACTGTACCTGTGTACTATGTATGTATTCTGCCTATGTTCCAAATTTCAACTGTACACCACAAATCTATTAAGTACCTTTATTTTTTAAATTATTTTTTGTTTGTTCTCTCTAACTGTTGATGTGCTGCATACCACTGTAAAAACATGTCTTTTGTAATTTGTGTGTATACTGATCATGTCTAAATGTATCTGTAATTTTTCTATGTGGAGCTTTTCTCCCCGGGCCTCTGCTGAAAAAGGGCCTTTTCGGCTCAGTCAGACACCCCCGGTTAACAAATGTAAAATAAAATAACTAAAAATAAAATGTAGGTTCTACACTATGCCTACATGGATTTTATTAAATTCTGGGGTCTATGTTAATTTGTATGAGAAACTCTTGCACTCTGTATGATGGTTGCATTTAAATATATGTCAAGTTATCTAAATTCATGTCTGTCCTATTCCTTTGACACTGGCAGTTAATACTTAGGCAAGCTACTTATCCAAATTGATGAAAATAAAGATTTGAGGAACATATGCTCATTTTTCTTGCCCCACTTATTCTTGCTTATCTCTTTCTTTTTGCCTTTATTAAACTCACCTCAATTAATTTTATCTGCAAATTTTCATTTCTTCTCCAATTATTTGTTCTGACTTCTGCTATTTCACTGGCTGTCTCCTGCTCTTCTTCTTCATGACTCTGAATCACTCTGTATGTTTGTTATACTGATACTTGATACTGTTTTTTGTAACATGGTTTCTTAAAAATTGGCACCATTATCAAATGTTTGTATTTGTACATGGTTGTCGCTCCTGCTTTAAGAATGCATATCACTGACAGCAATATTTGTAACCCTCTCACTGCTGAGCATGTTTATAGTGTTACTTCAGTTTCTGGCCATAGAATGAGAGTTTCCTCATAATTCTGCTGTCTAACTTTCTCATTATTATTACTAACCATTTTCTTTTTTGTATTATTGAACACATTGCCTTGGTCTTTTATGATATTCTTTCTCTGAATTATGTACACCTTCATTTTTGAAATATTTGTACTCCCTCATTTCTTATTCCCTCTTTTCCCACCATTACAGCTGCCATTTATATCTTTCTACCCAGTGTCTTTCCTTAGAGTTCACTCTACCTTTCCTGTTTATGTGTTTTCCTAGGTTCATAGGTGTATATTAATCTGATGACTTCTAGGACCCTTAGAAGCCTAGCCATGCAACCCAAATGTGACCATGACACTGAATAAAGAAACAGGACTTTGAGGCAATCAGCTTAGGAAATTGTGCGTATTCCCTGTATTCTTTTTGTAAGGAACATTTGTGGATGTTCCAGTTGCTACATGTGTCTAGTCAGGTACATACTGAAGTGAGAATTATACTCTGTGATGGATCTGATAAGTGACAAGTGCTCTTGTTTGTAAACTGAGCAACACAGAGGGATGTTCTCACTACCTTGGACACATGTCAGTCGAAGGCTAGGTTACTATATAAATGAGTTCCCAGATCCCTGAGTAGTGAATCGACTTTTAAGGGAATTTTATTGATGATATAGTTACCCAGCATGTTAGACTTCCTAAAAGGTACTATAATGCATTTCTTGGGATTGAATATTAAGCAAAGGCTTTGTAATCAAGCTTTGTCTTTATTAAATCTACCTGAAGGGTTTTCTCATCTTGGTAGTGTTTTAATGACTGCTTCCACATTGCAATTATCTGCAAACTTGGTCAGTCAAAGGCATTTGACATTGGCTTTGACATCCAAGAAGTAGTGGGCCCAGCACAGAGCACTGTGGGACTCCACTGGTGACTGGCGTCTTTGTGGAGGTGGTGTCATTGATTCTAACCTCCTGGGTCCTATTAGTGAACCAGCATGTTATAAATGGGGTTTATACCTTGTTGTTTAAGTTGGTTGACAATGTCTAAGCAGTGTACTGTATCAAATGCCTTAACCAGATCTAGATAATCAGTATGTACCATTTGCCCTCATCCATTGCCTTAGTGACCTTTTCAAAGAAGTCCATCAGATTCAATAAGTATGATCTTCCTTTGACAAAGCCAGGCTGGGATGCATCCAGTATCTGGAGGTCTCCTATGTCCTTGTTGATAATTTCCATAATAATTATTTCCACGGCTTTACAAATAAGACTAGTCAAGACTAATGAGTCTGTAGTTTGCAGGATTTATTGAAGGTCCTCCCTTATGAAGGTAGATGACCATTGCAGTCCTCCATTCAAGTGGTCTGCACTCTTGTGGGAGAAGAGGCTGGACTCTGCCCTTCTGTGCTGGGAATTTCTGGTTAAAGGTTTATAGTGCCTGAATATTTGAACTGTATCTTACTGAAATTGGTACACCTTGTTTGCTCTAGCATAGACTAGATCCAGGCCTGCTGAATCTAGGTTTGTTTATATGCTTGTTATTTGTTTGCTTGTTATTTCCCTGGAAGCTAATTCCACCTAATACGCGGCTTCTCAGCGCTTCTGTGGATCACTAGTGATATCTGCATTGCTTACTGTACTAGTTCCTTGTTTCACTTGAAAGAAAGTTACTGTTTGTCGTTTTTGCATTTAGTTACTTGTAACACATTGCACTCAAGTTAATTGGCACTTGCTCACTATAGCAATTATATAAGTCGGCACTAAAAATTAAAAGCACTACACCCTCACTCCCCACTGGCCCTTGTTTTCAATTATTAAGGAATTCCCAATATTATTCTAGCATGTCCAAAGGTCAGTTGTCAATCTCCTCTCCGGTCCAGCTGGTGAATCTGGGAATCTTGAGGCAATGTTATAACTGCCTCATGTACACAGACAACCCTCTCCTCCTCCCACATAACACAAATACTTGCGAGAGATGCAGCTATTTAGCCAAACTGGAGGCTGAGCTCTCTCAACTCAGGACTGGCAAGACCAGACAGGAGGAGAAGGCAACTACACACACCACAAAACCAGCCTCACATAATGCTACCACACCACTGAATCAAACACATAAACACACAAAGACATACTGGAGGCTCTGAGTAAAAATTTACCTAAACAGCAGAGGCCTCCAAAGCAGACACCCAAACAACTGCTACCTCAAGACATCCCACAAGCAACACATAAACCACAAAAGCAGTGTGCAAAGCAGTCACAGCCCTTAAGGCCAAATACAACACCAAACATACTTGTCATAGGTGACTCCATAGTCAGACACACTGACATCCCACTCACCAGGCTGAACAAGGAGAGGGTCACAGTAAGCTGCCTATCGGGCTAGAATCCGCCACATAACACAAGCACTCTGGTCACTCCATGGCAAGTACAAATATGACACAGTCATTGTCCATGCTGGTGTGAACGACCTGAGACATACCTCCCTGGACTACATGAAAAGAGACATAGAGGAGCTCTCTGATTATGTAGCCCAGACAGGTATGACCCTGACCCTGAGCAGTATCCTTCCTTCACCAAGAATGATGCCACAATATAGAGACAAGATGATCAGCTTTAACAATTGGCTTACTGTCTGGTGTCATTCAAAGGGGATCCAGTGTCTGTCTGCCTGGGATGACATGCTTGACAAGCCACGCTGCTTCGCAAGGGACGTCTTGCACCTGTCACCCCTGGGATTCCAGATATTGGCTAAGGCTCTTGCCACCCCATAGTGCCTTTTTAGGCAAGGCTCAAATTCTAAACCTACCACCCTAGAAAACAAAAATGGGAAGAAACTGAGGGTAATGCTGCTCAATGCCAGAAGTCTAAATCTCAAAATGCACGCACTCAAGGCCCTTCTCAGTATGGAGAACATCGATGTCTGTGCTGTAACTGAAACCTGGTTCAAGGCTCCTGAGAGCACCCGGCACTATTAGGTTTTACCTCATATCATGCGTTCGGCCCCAAAACCCGGACCACACCACAAAAGGAGGGTGTATCCATATTCATAAAGGATACCCACACCTCCAGGTTGGTGGCAATGCGAAGCTCGGAAACCATCCAGGTGCAACTAACCATAGGCAAAACTGCTCTACAAATTGTAGCATGCTACAGGCCACCCTCTCAAACTCAGGAACCCCACACAGCCTTCCTGAAGGCACTGGAGGGTATAAATGTATCTCCAAACACCATCATATTGGGTGACTTCAACTACCCGAATATAGACTGGGAACATTACTCAAGCCCTAACTTTCTAGCCCAATGGTTCCTGGAGTTCATAAATTCAAATGCCATGGAACAGCTAGTCACTATTCCCATGATAGGAGAAAATATACTAGATCTCATTATTACAAACATGGGGACAAAATGCTCCATACCGGAAGTATATCCCTCATTGGTGAGATCTGATCATAAACTAATCTCACTGGAAATCCACATCCCGCCCCCACCCCAAACAAAAAAGACCACAGTGAAGAACTTCTCTAAAGCAAACTTCACACTACTCAAGACTGGTGTGGTATCCTTCAAGGCCCTTGAGCCAGTGGAAACCACAACCCAAGCTGCGGAAGCCCTTACAAATGCCTTCTATGAACACCTCCAGGACTGCATGGATCAGGCAATCCCAAATAAAACCAAGACTCTTTCCACAAAGGGCAAACGTCCAGTCTGGTGGACCCCAGCCATTAACAAACTTTACAATAAGAGGAGAAAGCTATTACATGATAGAACAAAATCCATAAAAGGGAAGTCACCCCTGATCATTATTAGTAAAAAATACGAGCACTCATAAAATCAACTAAGGCCAATTTTGAGAGAAAAATTGCCATGGATTCAAAGGACAATCATAAGGCCTTTTTCAGCTATGTTAGGAACCTGGGTGGAAACTCCCAGATATGCTCAGAATTAGTCCAAAATGATACAAAAATCACTGAACCCACAGACATTGCCAACATACTGGCAGACAGGTTCAGTGCAAACTTCACACCCCTCTCCCCCCCTAAAGGAGAGATAACTATCCCAGCAGAGTGTAGCCTCCCAGACATCTCAAATGCGCAGGTGAAAGCTGCTCTCTCTAAAGCTAAAAACACAGCATCAATGGGACCGGATGGTGTCCCCGGCTGTGTGCTACACGAGCTAAATGAGGAATTAAACCCGCACATAAGGCAGCTGTTTAATCTCAGCCTTACCACAGGATTCATGCCCAAGGAGTGGCGTACGGCAACTGTGGTCCCACTCCACAAAGGCGGTGCCTCTACGGACCCTGGTAATTACCGCCCCATAAGCTTAACAAGTCTAGTCTGCAAAGCTATGGAGAGGATCATAATGGAGCTCATAAACAAAGATATAGGGGACTTGCAGACATTGGACCCAACCCAGTTTGGCTTCGTCAAGGGCAGATCATGCCTTTTGAACTTGGTCGACTTCTACGAAACAGTCACCAAGGCCATTGATGAGGAAAGGCAGTCCATACAGCCTACCTTGACCTTGCAAAGGCCTTCGACACAATACCCCACTCGGGTATTGTAGAAAAACTTACCAGCTTAAATGTAAACCCATATGTCACAAGATGGGTTGCAAACTGGCTTAAGGACAGAACCCACAGGGTTAGAGTTGCTGGCGCTATGTCAGACTCCAAACCAGTCACAAGTGGTGTCCCACAGGGCTCGGTCCTTGGCCCCCTATTGTTCGGCATCTACTTCTCAGAAGTACAGGCCAACATGGGAGGACTTTGACTGACAAAGTTTGCAGACGACAGCAAACTGGGTGCCATAGTGGAAAGTGCATCGGACACGGATATCCTTCAGAAGGGACTCACGGAAACAGATAGCTGGTGCCAGAGCCATGGCCTGAAGTTAAACGCCAAAAAATGTATAGTCATACCCTTTGGGAAAAACAAGGTAACCCCAAGCTACCATATAGGTGGCAATCCACTAAGCACAGAAGAGGTTATCAGGGACCTGGGGACTCAGGTTGACAGTGGCCTTTCTTTTGACACTCACATTGCTAAAGTGGTTAGAAAGACCTTCTACATTGCCCACCTGATCATGAAGGGATTCACATCCAGATCTAGTGAGGTCATTGTTCCCCTGTACTCTTCACTTATCAGACCAGTGATCGAGTACAATGCCCCATTCGGGATGTATCTCACCCGACATCTGCAGCAATTGGAGAGACCCCAAAAGTTCCTCACCAAAAGGATAAAGGGACTCCAAAATCTGTCATATGCTGCCAGATTGAAGAAACTCCAGCTCTATTCAGTTGCATACCATCTGCTTAGAGGTGACATGTGCCTGACATACAAGGCCATGTCCAACCCGGAATTAATGGACATGCTCCACCTCAAAAAATCCAAATCCACCAAAACCACTAGAGCAAGCGACTTAAACCTTAGCACGGATATAAATAGGACGTGCTGGAGGGATAGATCTATCACTCAGAGACTCCCTATGCTGTGGAATAAAATCCCTATCCATGTGAGGCAGAGCACCTCGCTGGCTCTGTTCAAGAGAAATCTTGACCTGTGGATGGGAGATCGTAGGTTTATCCCGGGAATCATCTCTGTGTCACTGCTGGACAGAGGCACAACAAACTAATGGGCACAGTATTTTTTCATATAAGGGGTGGCGTAAGCCACAAAAATTTGGGCTAGGCTTATAAATGCCTTAGGGCAGATAGCCTAGTATAAACCTATGAACCTATGAAACTAAACCCTGTTTTAAGACTACAGTTAAATAATGCATTCAGGAATCCTGATAAGTCATATTTTAGACTATTCAGGATGCATCCTGGGATGTTACTGGGGACCACTGAAGCTTAGGTGAGTGCAGACAGTACATGCTCCCTAGTTGTAGTTGGACGGAATATGTTTGAGGGTATTTTTAAGGGGATAGTTGGAGGTGAGAAGGGGGTAAAGTCGGAACTGAAATTGTCTGCTAACAGGTTTGCTACATTGCCAAGCTCAGTGAATGTGGTACCATTATCCACCAGTTCAGCACATTTTTGTGAGCTGCCCTTGATGTTTCTGACATAACTGTGGAAGGTCTTATGGTTATCTTCCACCTGAGAGGCTATCTTAACCTCAAAGCTGGCTTTTCTTTACCTAACTGGCCCTCTTAGTTGCCTATTTACTTTGATGAGAGAGTTTCTATCTTTATGGGAAGTACCCTTCCTGATATTTGTCATATTTTTTTTTCCTTTTTTTGTACATCCTGTTTAATATGGGAAGCCACCAGGGAGTTTGTTTCTAAGGCTAGTCCTGGGCTTACTTCTGGTAGGTAGGTAAGTACAGCAGTATTTATGCAGCCATTGGCATGGTTGTACAGAGTTTCTGAGAGAAATTCAGCATAGGCTACTGTGTTCCCTGGGTTTGGAGGGGCATTTCATTTTGACAATCTGTCACTTAATAAAGGTATTTTGCCATGAAATAGTTCCTAACTGTTACAGGTTTTAATTTGATTATGGAGTTCATTTTGATTTTGAAGGAAACAGCTTTATGGTTGGACCTTACCAGGGAGAATTAGACATTGTGGGATACAGCGTTCTCCCATATTTGCAAGCCCGAGGTCCAGTATGTTGGAGCCTCAGTTTGATCAAGGGTTTTTATATTTATGAAGTACAGTAACCTCTGGGCCTGCAGACATGAGGCCATGTGTGAGTCCCTGTCTATTCTGGTGTAATTAAAGTGTTCCCTGATTAGTGTGTTATGTTGGATAGTGTTTTCAGTAGGTCCAGTTATGCATTGTGAGCTTCTTGGTACATGGAAGGTGAGCTATAGCCGGCTAGTGTGTCATTGTGTTTGAACACCATAGAAGTATGAGGCACCTCCACCTTTAGCCCTTGTCTGTACAGTTACTGCCCTAACAGTGTTGAAGGCACTGAAACCTTGAAATCCAGGGTACTCTCTATAACTTAAAACCATGTCTTGGTAACTGTACAGATGTTTATATTATTGAGTGTGAGGAGGGCTTGGAGGGAGTGCATTTTTTTAAGCTCCTGGCATTGAGAAGTAACACCTTGAGGTTCAGATGAGTTGATTTTGTTATCTCAGTAGGACTGTCAATTTGGCATTGCCTAAAAGGCACTACGGGGTTGGATAAAGTTTTACCCAGTATTTAAAAGTCTAGAGGGGAGAGGTACAAAACATGCTTGTCAAAGCAACATTGTCTGTCAACCATGACCTCCCAAGCTGACAAATATTGGATCCCCCATAGAATGACACCAGAAGGATAGACAACTGTTGAAATCAATCATTTTTTTCTCATGCTGTGGCATCACCCTCAGTGATGGTAATATGCTTCTCAATGCCAGGTTCATATCAGCCTGAGACACATAGCCTGAAAGCTCCATAATGTCTCTCTTCATATAGTCCAGGGAGGTATATTGCTGGTCATTTACATCTGCATGGACTATGATGGAATCATATTGGCACCTGTCATGCAATGACTTGTGTGTGTGTGTGTGTGTGTGTGTGTGTGTGTGTGTGTGTGTGTGTGTGTGTGTGTGTGTGTGTGTGTGTGATTTTGTGGCTAACAGCTTTCTTCTCTTTGTTCAGTCTGATTAGAAAGGCATCAGTATATCTTTCAATGACGTCCCCTATGACAAGAGTCCTGGGAAGTGTGCTTGTTTACCTTAAGAGCTTCGTGTTTGTGGCTCTACTGAAAGTGATAGTCCCTGTGGCATTGGGTGCTGCTTTTTTTCTATGTGCCTTTGCACTTGTTCAAACATAGCTTTGACAATGGGTGGTCTACGTGATATTTGTTGGTTAGGAAGACTTCTTTGATGTCCCTCAGCATATGTTAGTCTGTGTGTGTTGTATACTATGTGAGATGGGTGTTGTGTGTGTAGTTTTGACAACCTGATTGACACTTGTATGCAAGAGTTAAGCCTCAAGTGTCACTGTGTAGGCTCAACTCTTGCATACTGTGTCTGCTTCTTTAAGGATTAAATGACTGTCAGTAAACATGAGACACATGCTACACTGTTGCAAGATGCCCATATCCACCAAGTTACAGAGATGCTATGAAATTGCATATCCATACTGTCCTGTCCTTTGATTTGTGAACTGCAAAGGTGTGGTATATTTGGGATTAGAAGGCTATTAAGGGTGCTTTATTGGATCAAATTATGCTAAACATTGCTAACTTCATTAACTTTAATGTTTATACAATATTATAATCAACTAAATCTGTAGGAATTGTCACTTGACTCCCAACTAGCTGCTCTATCCTTGTTGGGGCACAAGGTATTTGCGGTATATTGATGCTTTACAGGATAGTTTTATGAACCATTCTCTACAGGGCACTGCTAATCCATACAAGTGTGTGCAATTTATAGCAGCACAGACAAAGAAAACTCAGAAAACTATCTAATGAGACTTCTGGGCAATAAAATAACTACATTATGAGGCCTTTTGTGTATTTCCCAACTCAGACCAGGCACAAATCTCCTGCCACAAGATGAATAATCCCAGTCTTCCTAATGTAAAAACACAGTAGAAGAAACCCACTAGTGCAATGCTATCACAGTTGGGGGAAAAACAGTGAAATGCACACATAAAAGCACTAAACAGTATTGATCACTCAAAATAACTTAGGTGTGATTCAGCAATCAAAGGCACCTAACTTTGCCTGGATGGCACTGGATACAAGTAGAAGACAGGTTAGGACTTTAAGCTTTGCTGAGCTCTAGGAAAATGGCCAGGAGACAATATGTCGTAAAGGAGGTTTACTCAACAGCAATACTGGTTTGCTGGGTGGACACTATCATGGATCTATAGAAAATGATGGTTGGGAAGAGTATGTAAATAACTTACACAACAGTTAAGTCAACAGCAATGAAAGATGGTGTGAAGGACTTTGGAAATTAGGCTATCATAAGGGGTGGATGCCAGAGACACAGGCTTATAAAACAAGAACAGAAAAAGGGTGGGAAGGTTGTGAAGATCAGGCAGGCTAGCTAGAGAGGCATGCAATTAAATAAAGGCAATACTGGAGCTCTTTCAGGAACTTTATCTTAATGTGTTAGTGGGGGATGGGGCAAAAACAGAATGCAACTTTAAGAAGGTGAATGATAAGAAGGATATAAAAGCACTGAAGCACAAACTGGAGTAGAGACAATTATCTCACTATTGACTTTCTACTAGATACCAGACTATGCAGACATTTACCAGTAATACTTTTTATGGGAAAATACTGCGGTGGTGGTGCTGCGGTAGCGTTGTTGCCTCATAGCAGGACGTCCCGTTCAATTCTCAGCTAGAGCGTCTTCTCTGTGGAGACATATGTGAATGGGGCATGCCTTTGTTGAAGGTTGTGAGTGAGGGTTGGTAAGCCGGTACGTAAAAATCCACTACCAATCATTAGCGGACCGGAGTTCCGCTGTGGCGACCCCTAACCGGGAAAAGCCGAAAGAAATACTTTTTATGGGAAAATGCAAAAATAAATTACTAAATATATAATAACTTACTAAGGCTTGAAATATGACAGGAGTACACAGTTCTGCCATAACTGTGAATTAAACTACAATGGGACAGCAGGGTTTAAAATATAAATGGATAGATAGCTTTTACAAGTAATTCTATTTGTGGAAATAAAAGTGCAGAATAGCACAGGAACACAAACTTTCCACAATTGTTACGTAAAATACAAGACTAAGGTCCCATAACATACTTATAATGCAAACAGGTGAAACAGAGCAGACAATCACAAAGTAGTATTACCACACAGCTCATTAAGTGCAACTCAAATATTAAAGTAGAAGTGGAAAAAAATTAAAATAATTTAATCCTCTTTTGTTATTCATTTTGTTCCAAGTTAGATATTCTCCATTTTCAAACACTGTTGACCAGGATAAGTAAAATGTCTTTCCTATGTATATAGTTAGGGAAGACGTGTGTGTGTGTGTGTGTGTGTGTGTGTGTGTGTGTGTGTGTGTGTGTGTGTGTGTGTGTGTGTGTGTACTGAATTGATTTGCCACTTGTTGCTGACAGTTTTCACATTGTTCTGTTGGAAAGCTCTTTGTATTTTCATATTTATGACAACACTTTGTGTAGCATAGAATGCTTATTTCTGCTTATGCACACAAACCTATACAATAGTTGTGCATTATAATTTGCTCACCATAAATGTACTCTAAATATTCAGGTGCCTGTTGCAATTGACTATTGTCCAGAATGGGACCTGAGAATTCCATTTCCATGCCCAATTTTCTAAAGTCTTCAGACAATAATAGAGCCATAGACAACTTTTTCTCTTACGCAGGAAGATAATGTCAAAATGACAACTTAGATAACGGTGTGATATAAAAAAAAGACTGATGCACATACTGTAAATCCTTATGTTGAATATATGCCGAAAGTTAATCTTAAGATTCAGAAACAAAATCTCTAAATTATGATTTATTTTACAATATGTGTACAGCTGTTTACAAGGTTGATTTGATATTAGTAATTAAATTAATGCATGTTCTCTAGATGGTCAGTGAGGCAGCACATTAAAGTTTTATTTAGTTCCTGCAGCTTTTACTACTTTGCCATTAAATCACAGATTTTAAAACACTTTGAAGCAATTTCTTATCACTTTAATGTCTCTGTCAGAGAAGACTGGAAAGTAGTGTACAAGCATACAAATGAGAAAAATTTGGCCAGCACAGTGGATCAGTGGTTAAGGTTGTTGTTTCACATCTTGATGGTCTAGGGTCACTCCTAACCTACCCATTGTCTGTGTGGAGTTTATATGTTCTCCCTATGTTTGCATTGCCTTTCCTCAGTTACATTTGTCACTTTTATCTTCAAAAACATACTTATTGTCTTGCTACTGCAAACTGTCTATATGCCACATTTACCCTTGTTTTTATTACTAAGATTTAGCTGAAAAGGTTTCTTGAAGACCCGGATTCACTCACCTGGCTAATAAACAAATTAACGTAAACACAGTGACCTCAGTTAGCATATAATCTAAGTGAATACATTTAGTTCATTACTAAGTAAAGTCAAAGTAATGAACTAAATGTATTCCTTTAGATGATACTGAGGTCACTGTTTAAGTTAGTTTATTTGTTTATTAGGCAGGTGAGTAAATTAGGGTCTTCAAGAAGCCTTTTCAGATAAATCTTAGCAATAAAAAGCATGACTAAGTAAAGTCAAAGAACAACTGCTGTGGTGGGGCAGCAGTTAAGGTTGCTGCCTCACCGCATGAAGTCCTCCAGTTCGATTCTCGGCTAGAGCTCCTTCTGTGTGGAGTCTGCATGCCTTCTCTGCAGTTGACTCAGTTTTAAGAACACGAAGATAGGTGTATATGTGTGCCTTCTATGAAGGTTGAGCACTGGACTGGCAACTTGACACCATAAAAAACACCACTGCCAATCAATCTGTGGACAGGTGATCTGCTGTGGTGACCCCTAACAGAAAAGCCACAATACATTGCTTACTAAGTAAAGTCAAAGATGTACTGTCTTTTCAGTCTAACATTTGATGGAATTTACAGCAAGCTGGGGAAATTCAGTCTAATCACAAGGAAATAAATGATAAATGACTGACACAATGCTGTCAGTAGTAGAACTCTGAAAGCAACTGCTGTTATGTCAGTACAGGAAATATGTATTTGGATGTACTGCAGGTTAAAAATGAGAAGTGTTATAAACAGTATACCTGTGAGATAAACTCCATATCAAACATGACAAAGATATGTTGCTGTAAAGGTTGAGTTTAATAAAAACTGGATTACAAGAAGGCCACATTCCTTCTGTTGATTGAATATGCTAATATGCAGAATTTCTTTAACTCTACAAATATATACATATTATTCACTGGAAATGTTATTTGAAAAAACACAAGGACACCTTCTTCACATAAACCTAATCATTTCAAAAATGTAACCATTTCTATTATCGGTTGACAAACCTATTATTTTCCCATATGTGGAGGCTCCAGGGTCCCCACACTAGTAGAACATGAGTTCTCTAGTGTATTTGCAAAATTTATCTTAGTTGTTATGCCTGTCACATTTATTTATTTATTTATTTATTTTATTTATTTTACATTTGTTGACCGGGCTAGTCTAACTGGATATATGTCCATTTTCAGTAGAGGCCCGAGGAGAAAAGCTCCGAGACAATAACAAGGACAGAAAAAAGAAACATTTATACAAATAATCTGCAAAAAATAGCAATTTACAAAAAAAAATAATTGCATAGTCCCCAAGAAAAAAGTTAAATACGAGAATAATTACATGAGTAAACAATTGATTGCCAGCAAAAAATAATATTTTTTGATTTGTTTCTGTATTCAGAGAATGTTTTGAAAAAAAAAAAAACAATCACAGACCTAGTGAAATCTATTTTCTCAACATAATAAAGTAAATATATATCAGGTAATGATATGGCTGAATCAGCTATTATTTGTTACCAGTTAAGCTGATGGACATACTTTGTCAAAGCAAAGCATTCCTAGGGTCCACAAAAAGAAAATTTAATAAAATTCATTACACCATTTTACAGAAAGATTCATACTGAACTAGACCTAGTTGTACTTTTCATGCTCTTTTAAAGACTGTTTTTTTTTTAAATAAATGACAAGCAGTATATTGTTAAATATATAGCAACACAACCATTTTAAGATGAAATATACTGCCATGAACTATACATTTAAGTAGAGTTTTCTAGAATCACAAATGAACTCAGGTTGCTTTGCAGCATTTCCTTCAGAAATCTTAAGAAATTTCTGTACTGAAGTATGAATGTCAGTTCTAAATGTTTCTTTGCCAGTGACATCCTGGATTTTCTGTTATCTTATTAAGTGAGGTAGTCAAGTGATACTGCACACATGTGGAGCTGTTTTAGCTTCTACTTTTGAAACAAAACAGAGTAATGAAATAAGGTTATCTGATTCACTACAGCGTGTATTGCAGCAGGTGAAGAATCTAAGTTTTGACTGCCACATTGTGCACAGGGTGAAGGAAATAACCTATGATCAATGCATGGGAGCTCACCCTTTCACACATCAGTACCCACAGCTGCAACTAGGAGCACTAGCCATGCTATCAAGTACATCAGAAAGCCACCTCTAATTATCTCTGAATCCAGATTCTTTTGAAGCCTATGTCATAAAACATTGTGCTTCTTCTGTGCAATGACAGAGATAACATCTGCATTCTCTGGATACAGAAACAAATCAAAAATTAAGTAAGAGGCAGCATTTAAAATCTGAATACCAGGTGTTTCATTATTGCTAGCATTGTAGCTTAAAGAAAGCAAAGTAATGCAAACAAAACATGTATGTGGAATTGATGTACAATTGACTATAGCATAATCTTAATATGATATGAAAAACAGATTTTGAGATGCTGCTCTAGGAAACAGGCAACAAATGGAGCAATTCCTTCTAACTAATACATTGGAACAATTCCACTAATACTAAATACTATATCGTCTGCATTATATTAAAATACATAGTGTATGCCAAAGCATTTCACAGAGCCTTCTACTTTGTGCTGTCACGTACATACTAAGGGAACTAACACAATAAATTAAAGAGTACTGTACTTGCTGGACAGAACAATATAATGAAATTCTTTGAGAATGTTTCATTTATATCAATTGCATTATTATTTTTTTTTTTACTTATTTTGAATGTATTACATTTTATCTTATTTTATCCTAGCATTCCCAGACAATATTTGATCTAGATTTATCCCTGAGCAGTTACATTACAATGTGAAGATTTGACAATTATGACTATGGTCTGAATTTTCAGTAAAAGTAGGAATCCTCTAAGCCTCAGTCAGACATGATTTTTGACAGATGGCAGCCACTTCTTTTATAAATCCAAACACTGTTAAGTCAAAGTATCTGATTATAATTCACTAGCATTGTGTAGGTGTGATAGCCAGGCTTACAGCTAATACCCTGGAAACAATATCATTTATTTATTTTTCTTCTGTTATCCCTTACTTATTGCATTTGTAGACTTTAAAACCCTCAGTGAAAGGATAAAATACAAATTACTGCAAACACTAGAAAACTGAGAAATCAAATTACTTCTTAAGCTAGCCTTACATGTGTCATATATATTCCATAAATGCAAGCACGCTTCACTTGCTGCTAAATACATTATTCTTGCACAGTGTCATCTTATAAAAATAGTGTGTTTTGTTTAAAAAAAAACAAAACAAAACAAAAGGTGGCAAATATACACAGAATACACATTATAGTTTAGCTCTTGGTAAAAACGCAACTTTGTTATTCTAAAGAAAATATTTTCTGTTGTTTAGTCCACATAACGGTTACATTGATGTTCAAGAGCAGCAGAATATTTCAGAGTTCTTAGCAACAAGAAACTGTGTAGTAAATGTTACCATCAATGGCACTTGTTGATATAATATTCATATCCTCAGTCCTTCTGTTTTTATAAGGATAATATTCTAGCATGTATCTCTGGAGATACATTTCTTGTGATGGTTGGTATTGTAGCTTACTCTTTCCTGCAGTTAATTTATTCAAACAAAATAGTCCATCTGTGACTACAATCAGATGTTCACCAGAATTGGATTGTATCTTTATAGACTTCGGTCTGAACTATTAACTCAAATGTTGTTTGAGGCTTGATTTACTGAAAACAATTAAATGAGAAATGAGTTCTGAAGGCACTTTCTTGACAAGAAAACTGGTTGATGGAAGAATTTTCTGAGGGTTGTCATGCCTCTTGCCTCAATTATGATGGCAAAAATGACCTTTGCATTGGAATGTAATAGTTGGTAGGTAAGAGGATATATGCCTTAAATTGCATATGGGAGAATTTGCCCTTTTCGGAAAATGCTCCTTTTGTGTGATTCTCCAGTTAAGATTTTTAGCCAGTTTCTGTGTCACAGAAGAGGGCATTCAGAACAAATTTCAGATTACATTTCCTGAATGCATTTAATTTAGTTTATTAAGCTTCAAATAGCTATCAATTTCTGTATATGCAATATGCATATTGTTTGCTTCCTTATGTTAGGCATTTCTGAAACCTGTAGTCATAGAATGGTGTGTTTAATCAATCCCTAGCAAGATTAAGTTTTACTATCCTTTCATTTTGTCAGACTTATACTTGAAGCAATAAAAGACTGTATGCAGTAAGAACTTAGAGGATACCTGATTGATGGGATGAACAGTTTTTCACCAACATGAGCACTACCACATTCAGGGACCTACACAGTGACCACCCCTTTTAACTTTTACCTCCAGATTTCTGAACAAAGCAAAAATAATTTGGAGAAAAGATCCCAAACTAGAGGCACTTTAAAAATGCTTGTACAAATTGTTTCCAGTTTTCAGAGGAATGGAGGAAAAGTTTCAGAAAAAAATTAGAGGCAACCTTTTCCAATGTGGACAGTGGAGAGGTAGGCATGAGACCATGAAAATAATATTAAGCAAGCAATCATGGGTACTATGAAATGCCTAGCCATATACAGCTTTAAGTATGTACACTTACAAATTCCTAGCACATTATTCAAGTACTTAATGGTGCTCATCTTCCAAACTGAACAGAGTCATACATGATTAACCCTGCTGTAATTTTGTCTATACCTGCCCCTTCAAGTTCAAACAGGTGTCTAGTTGTTCTGAAAAACAAGTTCAACGTGTGACAGCATTCATTAAAATTGGTAGTCCATGTGGATGTGAAAAAGTCAGACTTCAACATCATGCAAGTGTTGTTTCAGGCTGTCTCATGTGAATTCCATGACAGCTAACCTAAATGAAGTCTGCTAGCTTTGTTAAGTGAAGCTGCTACCCATTTTAATACCATGCTGCAGGATTAATAAATTATAATCTTTTTGCAAGGTTAACTGTATACATCTACTTATATAGCCCCCACTCTCAGATGATTGTGATATAGGTCCCTTTCCCCTTTAATCTCACTTTGTACCAACTTCGGCCTCAGTTATGACAATACATTTATGCCCTCCTTGAATTAATAATCCTGTGAATAACAATATTAATTCTATGAATCATATGGATGGAGTCCAAGATCCCTTTCAGTGTACTGGGGATTTTTGTCATTTCTATTCAGATAATAGTGTGATGCTGCAAACTGTTGTCCACAAGTCCATCATTGTTTTTATCTAGCTGGCTGTCATTTGAATGTGTTAATCATTGTGTATACTACATGCATTCATTTTATCTCATGGAACTTCCTGATATTATTGGCCCTGGTGGGGCTCCTGCCACTGAAAATTGTACGTTTGACTCCCTTAATCAGTTTATGTTATAAATCCTCTAAACCTATGCAGACAATCTGCCTGTAATATTGTACATATTTAACTGCATTCAGGGTTGAACCTGTGAACTGTTAGCGTTCAACAGTTTTAACTTCTTTCCTATAATACGGCACAAAAGTTAAGGAAATAAAGTAATTTAAATGTTATGCACACTCTGAAAATATTTCAGTAATAATTAAGTTTGAGCTTTGTAACCTTTCCTTTTCTTTTTAAGTACAGTTCTTTTTCTTATAATGGTGACATTTATATGATTACAAATCTCAATTTAAAAAAAAAATCAGGCCAATTGACATTCAAGTTGGTGAGAGATTTTTTAATAGAATACTTATTTATTTAAAAAAAATGAAACCTGTATTAACAGCTATTATTTAAAGTCAAATATTTGTAGTGCTATTAATATATTGCATGTTAAATATAAGTTTGAACAGTAAGACTACTATCATAACTGAGTGAATATTCACTTTAAAGAAGTGCTTAATTTCTACACTGTTCTATTTTTTTATTCTATTGCTATAAAGGTAAAATGTTTGCCATCTTTGATTCACTAAACTACATATTCAACAACAACCAGACATTCACCAGCAATGTTCTAATCAAACTACCTTAATTAGCTATTCAGCTCCTTATTTTTGTTTTGGATGCCCCTCTGGCTACTAATTAAAGCTTAATCGAAACCGCTGAACTGAGGTTGTAAAGAATTCATTAATATTAAAATTAGCCCCAACAATTTTTGGGAGGCTGGTACAATTTATATTTGCTGCTGTCAGGGATCTGAAACTCAGTCTAATTGTAGGGCAGAATCTGTCATGAAGCAGTTTAAGTACAGCTTGCAAATTATCAAATCAGAAGCCTTATAACAGTTATACAACCTGAAAGTGACACAGCTTACACAACTGCTTAATTTTATGCAGGTTTCATTACCAAAACAGAATGCAGGCATGTAAGGCTAAATGTAGCAGACTACATAAGAAAAGTACAGAGAATATTTCTTTTAATTTTGTTTATAGTGCTCTATTTGTTTTCCAGATCATACATTACATATATAAGTATCATACATTTCTGTACAGTTAGTCCATATATACTGTTTATTTTAGGAATCTGACGTGCTCATTTTAATGCAGAATGATGTACTATGTCTATTAACAAATTGCTTCATTAACAATATGAAAATATAATGTCAGTGTCTTGTATTTTATTTGAAATGCATTAAGTTCAAATAAAAAAAACTGCAGAAACATAGGTTTCTTGAAGAGTGCCCCACACAATTTATTTAACCATCTATAAGGCTTCTTAAAACAAATTACTCATAACATGTTCAGAAGTTTTTAAAGTAAAGTCATATTTTATATGGTGGCTTACAGACCCCGTCCAAGAATAAATACACATTCTCTATCCATAACTATACCTTAAAAGAAAAGAAAGTAAATGTTTTTCTTTGTTTTTTATCTAAAAATAGCAAACAGTATTTACCTTCATATAATATAATGAATATAATTTTAAAGGAAAATGCACCCCATTTTTGTTTTTCATTACAGTCATTTTAAATATTTATGTTTTGTTAAAAAAATCAAATATTACACCACTTATAAGCTTTAGTATAATATCATCTTTATATATCCAATTAGAAAACCCACAACTACTTGTTTACTATTCAGGCCTTTTTGTGCCAAGTATGTGTTCATGCAGACAGGTATTTGCAAAACAATAAAGAGAAAAAGAAGTTCTACCTGCCATCATTTGAATATCTCATTAACCACAACATTTAAATGCACTGCTGTTTGCACAGGTTTGTTTAGATATAAAGAAAATTATGCAGGCCTCTGGGTTTTCATGTGAATAGTATTTGAGACAATAGTTATACTCATTTTTAAAAATCAAAATATGTCCATTTTTAGTGACTAAATCAATACAGGCATTCAAAACAGACATCAATTGGGGTGACCATTTCTGTGAAATATTTAAATACAGTTTGATTTCTGATAAGAGGATACAGTTTGCAACCAGAACATGTGGAATGTAGATTTATATATTTAGGATACATCCATGTCAATATACACAGCTTTTGATATGCCAAGTTGGAAAAGTGGAAGAAACTAGTGAACATGCCAATACATGTAACGTGTAAAGCAATGAAGTATTGTTTTAGTAAACTATATACTTTTTATCAAACAGTACGTTTCGTGGCATTAAAGCTATTTATCTCATAGACTAATTCAGTTAATTCTGCCTTGGGCTACAGTAGTATTTTAAGTTCAACTGAAAGTGCAGAAACATTACACTGCAAATGTTTGATAGCATGCTAAGAACACTGGTGTGAGATTAATTGCAACCATTCTTTTTGAACAGAGACTTAATTTAATTGTTAGATTACTAGCAAATGCTCATTAGGAGAAACACCAGCATATCATATGTATGAATATGTATATCAACCTCACCAACTTATTTTTGGATGGTAAGCCTGACAGTGTAATGAGCATGTCTTTCTTCTGTTTTTATTAAGCTCATCACAATGCCATACATGCAAATAGAGTGACACACACACACACGCGCACATACACACACACACACACACACACACACACACACACACACACACACACACACACACATATGTCTCTATAACATTTCATTGAAGGTAGGTTTGAACGAACCACAAATGGTTGAAGAATGACTGAAAGTACTTTTGACTGAAAAGGCCTTTGAGTGAAAAAAAACATTTTATCAGAAACATTAGTAGTCTGTAGATGGTATTTCAAATGTTGTTTTTGATCCTGGAAGTTGATAGGCATGTAAATTATCAGCTTTTGTATGGATTGGCAATGCACAACATCATGCTGTACCCCCAGATTTGTAGATATTTGTTTGTTCACCACAACTGATTCACTCTCTGTGGTGTTTTTTTTCTTTCTTCCATGGCTATTTAACAGTAAACTTAGAATATATAACTAAGGATGGAAGGGAGCAGAGTCCCCACTTGGTATATATGTTGCATAGAATGTTTTTGATGAAATGGCTTTTTAATCAAATATATTTTCAGTCATTTGTGCTTACTATTTTTCCCTCCAGTGAAATCTACCCTCTATGAAATTTTACAGAATCACACACACACACACACACACACACACCCACACACACCCACACACACACACACACACACACACACACACACACACACACACACACACACACACACACACACACCCACACACACACACACACACACACACACACACACACACACACACACACACACACACACACACACACATACACACACACACACATAAACACACTTTGGCAGTAGGCTCCTGATCTTTCTTCTGAGCACTTTCTAAAAAAAAAAAAAAAATATATATATATATATATATGTATATTTATTAAACCATACATTCATGTTTTTATTTTATATCATTAATCTGTTTTTTTTTTTATTTTCTGATTCAGCTTTCTACCCATTTTCCTATGTAGACAAAATAACACATTGAGCAATTAGCAAAGCATGTAACAAATTCAGAATTTCAGTTGAAGTGGTCATCACTTCATGAGCTTATACCGCATCTTTCTTCCAAATAATGGGGTTTGTTACATTAAACCTGAATGAACAATGCATATCACTGGCAAATTCCTCTTTTTTGCATGCATAGAAACCACAGTTTGCTCCCTTACTGTTTCCAATAATTATAATGAGTCCTAACAATAGAGATAGTAAATTACAGTTAAATAGAAGGAAATTTTATTGGCAAATTAAGCTGACATTTTATTCACCTGAAGGACCTGGTGGATATTTAAACACCAGGCTTGCATAATATGCTGAGATATTCAAGTAATATTACTTTAAACAATGATTTTGTGAAAAATGATATTTTAAAGTTGAATGTTTTATGGAAAGTAAGCATTTAAGAATGTTATGAATATGAGATGAAATATTAACTGATATCTTTTGCAAAGTCATGTGGCAGAATGCTAAAGAGCATTGTGTGAGTGCTGAAGATACAGAGTGTGAATCTTTTATGTCTTTCAGTTGGCACAGAGTGTTAAGGCATTGAGTTGCAGATATTCTTTATATTTATCACTACTGCAATAGCCTAAGCTATATGGGTTATACTCTGCATAGGACATAACAGTCAACCACCTTCCAAAGCTTCAGGGCACCTTCCATGCTCACAAAAGTATTAGCCATCTTGAGCTGAGCTAACTAAAAGAGAAGTCTGGGTGACAAGTCCTTCTGAGCTTTCCTGACATTGAAGAGTGTGCTCTCTTGTGAGCTTTTAAGAATTGACTGTTGGCTTGTGCTTTTCCATTCCTGGGCAGATAAACTCTTTTTGGGAAAAAGAATCTTCCACATATTTTTAATTACATATTTGTTTATTTGTCTTTGTTGACTGGGAAAAGTCCGACTGATCAAAACTCATTTTCAATTGAGGCCTTGGGGGAGAAAAGTTCCACATTTAAGTTACACATGAGGTACATTTAAAATTGCAGGGTAAAAATAATGGTACATGAGCTTATTTACATGATTTTTAAATATTATTAAATATTTATTTCATGAATATAACATTTTATCACAAAAAAGAGAGAAATTAACATAAAGTGGTTGATTACTGAATAGAACAATAACCTGCAGTAACAATTAATGTATTTATAGAATGATGGCTGCAGGGAAAAGATCAAACTAGGATGCTTTTACGTTTAGTAAGACAGACGTCTAGACTGTGGCTTAAAAATGATAAGAGAGCTATGAAAGGAGAAGTTAAAGAAATGAGCAGGAAAATAAATTGGCAGAGGAAAAACTGCAGTTAGTTGTGTGGTGTGAGAGAAGAAGGAAAAATAAGAGTTTAGGAAATAAGCATTTTGTATTTACCAGGCTGTGGAATGGTTATTCATCACTAGGACAATGCAGAAATTCCTTAAGATTCCAAAAGCAGAATAAATTATTTGTTACATTTATTTCATTGAATTGCATTTCTTTAACACTTATAATTGTGCTATACAGCTAATCTACTACATTTTGCACTGTTATAAAGATTTATTTTTTTCACTGTATTTGTGTACTGTTTTATAATGTTTTAACTGTATTTTTCATTGTTGTAATTATTTTTCCTGAATTACTTAACTGTAAACTGCTTTTTTATACAGAGAGTTTTATTTTCTGTTTGTGAGTGCTCCATCTGTGCTTTTCTGTGCATTTTTGTGAGGTTTCTGTGTTCTAGTGAAGAAATGGCAGCCACTGCAGGTTTAGCAATTGCACTGCTCAAAAAATCCAAGTTGCAATAAAAAATATCAGAGAGCCAGCAAATTGTAGTGTTTGATTATTTATTCATGTAAATGGCTAAATAGCCTTGCACCATGAAAAAGGAAACATAAACAGATCAGGTTTGGTTATACAAAGTACATAGCCTTCATCAGTGTTTGCTGGCTCTCTGATATTTTTTATTGTTTCTGTGTTCTAGTCAGGTATCATATAACTGATTTGTTTGCAGTTAAAAACATTCTCTAGAGGCTCCTTGCTCTTTTATCTGTTTAAAACTTCCATTTAGTGACTAGAGCTAGTAGCTATAATAGTGTTCATTACTGTAATTGCATTTTTACTGAATTACTAAAGTGTAAACTGTTTTCACTTATTGAGAGCATGTACTTTCTGATTGTGAGTGCTCTATCTGTTTCCTTGCTGTGCATTTATTGTGAGGTTTCTGTGTCCTACTCAGGTAGCATAATCTGGATAGAGGCTTGCTGTTATCCAGGCCTGATAGTTTTGTTTGTTGAGTTTGCTGTTTTTCTGGCAGCCATCTTCTAGCTGATAGTGTCTTGTCTTCCTTGTTATTGAGAGTAACATGGCTTCCTTCCCTTCTCTAGTAAGAGTGATTGGTTGTCACAGTAGGGGCTAGCAGGACTGGGTAGTAATACAAGCTTCTAGATTCTTCCATCCTTATTGGTATATAATCCCTGTGTCTGCAGGGGACTGTGCTTGTATTTAGCAGGCAGTGGAATGGTGATTCATCACCAGGACAAAGCAGAAATTCCTTAAGATTCCAAGCACAGAATAAGTTATTTCTCAAATTTATTTCATTGAATTGCACTTCTTTAACACTTATAATTGTGCTATACAGCAAATTTACTACATTTTGCACTCTTATAAAGCTTTTTTTTTTGCTATTTCACTGCATTTGTCCACTATTTTATAATGTTTTAATTGTATTTTTCAGTGCACTAATTACATTTTTACTGATTTACTTAACTGTAAACTGCTTTTTCATACTAAGAGTGGTATTTTCTGTTTGTGAGTGCTCTATCTGTGCAATTCTGTGCATTTTTTGCGAGGTTTCTGTGTTCTAGTCAGGTATGATATAATTGACTGCTTTGCAGTTAAAAGCATTCTCTAGAGTCTCTTTGTCCTTTATCTGTTTAAAACTTTCATTTAGTGGCTAGAGCTAGTAGCTATTATAGTGTTCAATAGCGTGATTGTATTTTTACTGAATTACTAAACTGTAAACTACTTTTACATATTGAAACTTGCATTTTCTCTTTGTGATTGCTATATCTGAGTTTTTCTGTTCATTTATTGTGAGGTTTCTGTGTCCTACTCAGGTAGCATAATCCGGACAGAGGTCTGCTGTTATCCAGGCCTGGTAGTTTTTTTTTGTTGAGTTTCCTGAGTTTCAGGCAGCCATCTTCTGCTGATAGTGTCCTGTCTTCTTTGTTATTGATAGTAACAGGGTTTTCTGACCTTTTCTAGCATGAGTGATTGGTTCTATAAGCAGGTGCTAGCAAAACTGGGTAGTAATTTGAGCTTCCTGATTCTTCCATCCTTTCTTGTATATAAATACTGCATCTGCAGGGGCTTGTGCTTGTATTTACCAAACTGTGGCATTGTGATTCATCACTTGGACAAAGCAGAAATGTCTTAACATTCCAAGAGCAGAATAAAGTATTTCTTAAATTTATTTCATTGAATTGCACTTATTTAATGCTTATAATTGTGCTATACAGCGAATCGACTACATTTTGCACTGTTATAAAGCTTTTTTTTACTGCTTTTCTGTGCATTTATTGTAATTTTTTTTTGTTCTACTCAGGTAGCATAATCTGGAAAGAGGCCTGCTGTTATACGGGCCTGGTAGTTTTATTTGTTGAGTTTCATGTGTTTCCGGCAGGTCTATATTATAACTTCAAAGATGTAAAACTTCGAAAGTTATAATATCGAATCCACTGCTTTGAAGGATGAAAATAGCGTAGCCCCAGAACATCAAAATCTTACCTAGGGCAAGATTTTGGTGGGCCATTCCGTGGCTTCGCTATTTCCTCCACTGTGGTGCGAGAGCTATGGACTTTAGGGTTAGGGTGCGGGTTAAGGTAAGTGGATAGATAATAATGTATGTATGGTGTAGTGTAAGGTTGGGTTTTGTTAACTGTATGTTTGTGTATTAATTAGTTTGTTTGTGTATAGTTTCGTAGGTATGTGTGCGATAGTTACAGACCTTAGGGTTAGGGTGCAGTTTAAGGTAAGTGGATAGTTAGTAATGCATGTATGGTTTAGTGTTGGGTTGGGTTTTTGTTAACTGTATGTGTGTGGTTTATTTATTTTGGTGTGCTTGTGTTGTGTGTATGTTTCTCGGAACAGTGAATTTTTTCCCAGGGAAAAAATTCACTATTCTGAGTGTTTGATGTTATCATTATTCAAAATTCCAAGTTCAAACGTATGGTGTTCGATATTTTGAAAGTTTGAATATATGATATAGACCCATTTCTGGCAGCCATCTTCTGCTGATAGCATCTTGTCTTCTTTGTTATTGAGAGCAATAGAGTTTCCTGCCCTTCACTAGCACGAGTGATTGGTTGTAAGACCAGAGGCTAGTAGGACTGGGTAGTAATTCGTGCTTCTAGATTCTTCCAGCCTTTATGGTTTGTAAACCCTGTGTCCGCACGGGGCTGTGTTTGCATTTTTCAGGCTGTGGAATGGTGATTCATCACTGGGACAAAGCAGAAACTTTTTTAAGATTCCAAGAGCAGAATGAGTTATTTCTTACATTTATTTCATTGAATTACTCTTCTTTAACACCTATAATTGTGCTATACAGCTAATCAATTAAATTTTGCAGTGTTATAAAGCTTTTTTTATTGTTTCACTACATTTGTGTACTGTTTTAAATTGTTTTAACTGTATTTTTCATTGCTTTAGTTGCATTTTTACTCAATTACTTAACTGTAAATTGCTTTTTCATACTGGGAGTTTGTGAGTAATCGGTCTGGGCTTTTCTGTAAATTTATTGTGTGGATTCTGTGTTCTACTCAGGTAGCATAATCTGTGTAGAGGCCTGCTGTTATCCTGGCCTAGTAGTTTTTTTGTTGAATTTCCTGTGTTTCTGGCAGCCATCCTATGTTGATAGTATCTTGTCTTCTTTGTTATTGAGAGCAGCACAGTTTCCTGCCCTTCTCTAGCATGAGTGATTGGTTTTAAGACCAGGATATAGCAAAACTGGGTAATAATTCGAGCTTCTAGATTCTTCCATCCTTTCTGGTATATAAGCACTGCATCTGTAGGGGGCTGTGCTTGTATTTACCAAACTGTGGAGTGATGATTCATCACTGGGACAAAGCAAACATTTCTTAACATTCCAAGAGCAGAATAAGGTATTTCTTAAATTTATTTCATTGAATTGCAGTTTTTTAATGCTTATAATTGTGCTATACAAATAATCTACTACATTTTGCACTGTTTATTTTTACTGTTTCACTGCATTTGTGCACTGTTTTATAATGTTTGTAATGATATTTTTCATTGCTGTAAATGCATTTTTACTGAATTACTTAACTGTAAACTGCTTTTTCATATTAAGAGCTGTATCTGCTGTTTTTGAGTGTTCTATCTGTGCTTGTCTGTGCATTTTTTGTGAGGTTTCTGTGTTTTAGTCTGGTATCATATAACTGACTTGGCTGCAGTTAAAAGCATTCTCTAGAGCCGCCTTGCTCCTTTATTTGTTTAAAACTTTCATTTAGTGGCTAGAGCTAGTAGCTGTAATAGTGTTCATTACGGTAAATGCATTTTTACTGAATTACTAAAATGTAATCTGTTTTTTTTTTAAATACCGAGAGTTTTATTTTCTGTTTGTGAGTACTCTGTGCTTTTTTGCGCATTTATTGTCAGGTTTTTTTGTTCTACTCAGGTAGCATAATCTTGTCTTCTTTGTTATTCAGAGTAACAGGGTTTCCTGACATTGCCCAGCATGAGAGATTGGTTGTAATAGCAGGGGCTAGCAGGACTGTGTAGTAATTTGAGCGTCTAGATTCTTCCATCCTTTCTGGTATATAAACCCGGTGGTGCAGGGGGCTGTGCTTGTGTTTACCAGGCTGTGGAATAGTGATTCATCACTGAGACAAAGCAGAAATTCCTTAGCATTCAAAGAGCAGAATAAGTTATTTCTTACGTTTATTTCTTTGAATTGCACTTCTTTCACTCTCATAATTGTGCTATACAGCTAATCTACTACATCTTGCACTATTAAGCTTTTTTATTGTTTCACTGCACTTATGTACTATTTTATAATGTATTATCTGTATTTTCCATTGCTGTAATTGCATTTCTACTGAATTACTTAACTGTAAACTGCTTTTTCATGCTAAGAATTTTATTTTCTGTTTGTGAGTGCTCTATCTGTGCTTTTCTGTGCATTTTGTGGATGGGTTCTGTGTTCTAGTCAGGTATCATATAACTGATTTGTTTGCAGTTAAAAGTATTCTCTAGAGTATCCTTGTTCCTTTATCTGTTTAAAGCTTTCATTTAGTGTCCAGAGCAAGTAGCTGTTATCGTGTTCAATACTGTAATTTTTACTGAATTACTAAATTGTAAAGTTCTTTTTAATACTGAGACTTGTATTTTCTGTTTGTGAGTGCTCTATCTTTACTTTTCTGTGCATTTATTGTAAGGTCTCTGTGTTCGACTCAGGTAGCATAATCTAGAAAGAGGCCTGCTGTTATCCGGGCCTGGTAGTTTTGTTTGTTGAGTTTCCTGTGTTTCTGGTAGCCATCTTCTTCTGATAGTGTCTTGACCTCTTTGTTTTTGAGGCCAACAGGGTTTACTGACCTTTTCTAGCACAAGTGAATTGTTGTAAGAGCAGGAGCTTGCAGGACTGGGTAGTAATTATAGCTTTGAGATTCTTCCATCCTTTCAGGTATATAAACCCTGTGTCTGCAGGGGGCTGTGCTTGTATTTACCAGGTTGTGGAATAGTGATTCATCACAGGAACAAAACAGAAACTCCTTGAGATTACAAGAGCAGAATAAGTTATTTCATATTTTATTTCATTGAATTGCACTTTTTAAAGCTTATAATTATGCTATACAGCTAATGTACTACATTTTGAACTGCTGTAAAGCTTTTTTACTATTTCACTGCATTTTCTGTACTGTTTTATAATGTTTTAACTGTATTTTCATTTATATAATTGCACTTTTACTGAATTACTTAACTGTAAACTGCTTTTTCATGCTGAGAGTTGCATTTTCTGTTTATGAGTGCTCTATCTCTGCTTTTCTGTGCATTTATTGTGAGGTTTCTGTGTTGTACTCTGGTAGCATAATCTGGAAAAAGGCCTGCTAATATCCAGGCTGGGAATTTTTTTGTTTGTGAGTTTCCTGTGATTCTGGCAGCCATCTTCTGCTGATAGTGTCTTGTCTTCTTTGTTATTGAGAGTAGCAAGGTTTCCTGCCTTTCTCTAGCATGAGTGATTGGTTGTATGAACAGGGGATAGCAGGACTGGGTAGTAATTCAAGCTTTTACCTTCTTCCATCCTTTCAGGTATATAAACCCTGTGTCTGCAGGGGGCTGTGCTTGTATTTACCTGGTTGTGGAATGGTGATTCATCACAAGAACAAAGAAAAAATTCTTCAAGATTCCAAGAGCAGAATAACTTAATTCTTACATTTATTTCATTGAAATGCAGTTCTTTAACACTTATAGTTGTGCTATACAGCCAATCGACTACATTTTGCCCTCTTATAAAGATTTTTTTCTGTTTCACTGCATTTGTGTACTGTTTTATAATGTTTTTACTGTATTTTTCATTGCTGTAATACCCTTTTTACTGAAATGCTTAAATGTAAACTGCTTTTTCACACTAGGAGGTGTATTTTCTCTTTGAGAGAGCTCTATGTGTGCTTTTCTGTGCATTTTTTGTGAGGTTTCTTTGTTCTTGTCAGGTATCATATAACTCATTTGTTGGCAGTTAAAAGCGTTCTCTAGAGTGACTATGACAGTATTGTACTACAGTTTGCCACCTGTTTATTTAAATTTAATTGTGCTGCGATGATGTAATTGAATGTTTATTGGCTGGGTAACAGAATTTCATGTTATTTACATGTTGTTTGTACCACCCAACAGTACTCTGATGAAGCCATTGCAATTGCGAAAGTGCTTAGTCATTGGGATTCTGTGTTGTGTCCTATTAAACCAGTGTTTCCACGTATAAGTTTGGAATTTTTATTTTATATTCTTGATTTTTGCTTCATTTGAAGTGTTGCTTGGTTTTATTTTTGTTTATTCCTGACTTGCGTGGCTTGCCTCTTTATCGGACACTTACAGATCACTTTTCAGTGCTTTATTAATTTTGGAACATATATATTTTTTATTATGGAAGTTATCATTGCTGAACTACCTTCCTTGGTGCAGAAGCTGACAGCACTTATTTCTAAAGGAGGAGTGGGAGGAGTGGATCCATCTGTGAGCCCTAGCAACGTCACTCTTACCAGTACACAAGCTGAGCTGTACACTCTGCACATGCCTCTGTTGGATGGAAAGAGGACATCCAGCCAATCAAATCAGCAGCAACTTTGTCGAGGGTGGGATTTTGGTGAGTGGTTACGTCTGCCAGCAGCAAGTTTCTCGGACTTGAATGAGGAGAGAAACGAACAGCCCTCTTTGAACAAACAGATAGAAATATTTGAAAAGTTGGTGAGGAAGTTCAGAAGTTTGCAGTTGGACAATGCTTTTCTCAACACATCTTTGGCCTTGAAGCAGGTTCCGAAGGGTCTCCATATTTGGAAACTGTCAATGGGTATAGAGGTTAGTTCTCCTGCCTACAATGAACTTATTGAATTATTTAATAACACGGGGTTTGACATGCTTAAGATTATTAGAAGATGAATTAAACACCATTCATCATAACATTGTCAACAACTTATTTAATGATTATTCAAACAAGTACAATCAAATATTAAAAAAATTTGAAAATTTTGTGACAAACAATATAAATACCAAACGTAAAAAAATCATAAGAGACCTCAATTTCTATAAAAATGATTATGCTTATCCCATTGATGTGAAGGGTACTAAATGGTTTTGGTGCTACTGGGGGACCCACACTTACAGAGACCTTTGACAATTTTGAGGTTTCTGACCTTAATAATGACCATTTTATGGAGTAAAATGATGGGCCAAGAAGGTCTGAGAGATTAAAGAACAGGGGGAAGGGGGGCCCACATTGCAACAACAGATTCTGCAACAGTGGAAACAAGTACAACTAGGTATACCACTACCAAAGCAACAGGGGATGATGGCCGAATTAGATATATCTTCCGGTAGTGCAAATATGTATTCTGGTGATGAGGAGGTCAACTGTAATTCTTTTGTTGAGCATGCTCTAATGAATGAAGCTCTGCGTTGTGATATATTTATGAAGAGCAAATTTATGGTGTATAACTACACCTCACTGACTTTAACCAATTTTCATCACAGTTTGTTAAGTAAGGGTACTACCTTTGTGTCTGAATTTTCCTTGGATATTGCTGATGTATTGATTAATTTAAAATGGTACATTATACAGATTAATTCAAAGTTGTTTTTTTAAGGAGAATGTTTTAACTAAAGAAAATGTTTTGATGCACAGAAGCAGTTTGTATATTGCACCTCAGAATGTGGATTTGTCAGTATTCGAAAGGCTATGTGAGGTTGAAATAAGAAGAATTTTGAATAGTGACAACAGTAAAAAGTACATGATAATTTGGCTATTGAGGAGAGGAATGCACTTTTGAGTTTAACTAAAAATCATGAATTGCAGTTGATGAAACTAGACAAAGGTGGCGGCATGGTCATTATGTCTCAATATGACTATGTCTTCAGGGTGTGTGAAATATTAAATGATCAATTAACCTATACTAGAGTTAATATCAATGAGGTTAATAAGGCTTATTCAAAGATAGATTTATTCTTGTTAGATGCATTATTTCAAGGCACTTTGGATGAGGATGAATACAAGTATCTATCTGTTCCACATCTGGTTATACCAGTTATGTTCGGTATACCCAAGACACATAAGTCTATTTCTAACCCTCCCTTTAGGCTTATTGTGGCAGCCAGAGGGCCCAAAACTGAATCGTTGGTAGCCTTTGTTAACTCATGTACTAAAAGAGTGTTGGGTGAATTTGGGCACTTTTTAAGAGACTCTTGGCATTGCTTGGAAAGACTTACGGGTGTGGACTTATCAGTGCCATTTTCTTTCCTCGCTGTTGATGTGATCAATCTTTTTACTACAATACCCCACGAAGAGGGTTTAGACTTCTTTAGGGAAGGTCTGTTAAACAGTAAATCCTGTAACAGGACTAAAATCAGTTTATTGGTTGATTTAATGGAAATTGTCCTAAGGAATAATTTCTTGCTCTTCAAAGGAGAAAGTTACCAACAAACAGCGGGAGTAGCTATGGGAGCAAAATGTGCCCCAGTTTTTGCCAATTTAGTATTCCTGTTTTGGGAAGAAAGCTGTGTCTTCACCTCTAGGTTTATGTCCAAAATTCTTTATATAACAGATTTGTGGATGATATTCTCATTCTATGGAAGGGAAATTAACAGGAAGCCAACGGGTTCCTTGAATTTGTCAACAGTACCACTATTTTTTCAGGCTTACTCACTCCTGGCATCCAAGTGAAATTAACTACTTGGACATTAATCTTAAATTCAATGGTACAGTTTTGGAAATTAGTATCCACAGGAAGAAAACCTTTTCCAATTCAATACTTCATTATAGCAGCTGTCACCCTCACCATCAGAAGAAGAGTATCATCAAGGGGCAGATGGTTAGGCTGTCCAGGTTGGTGAGTAACCCTGACATATTCAAACAAGAGCTGTTCTAACTTGTGGGTATGCTCCTAGATAGCGGTTATCCCATAAAATTAATTCTAAGGATTAAGCATGAAATTTTGAAGAAAAGGAACACCCTTTACTAACCCATTCTTGGTGCAGGGCTTCCTGTGAAGTCTCTTCATGATTCAATTGATGTTTCTGCTGTAATGGTTCTTAGGTATAATCATCTTGCTCAGAACATTGTTTCAGTGTTCAACAATGCATGGCATTTGGGTCTCACAGACACACGTAAGGAGATCTTAGGACCCAAACCAAGGATAGTGTACAGTTGAGGGAGGAATGTAAAAGATATTATGGAAAATCCCTCCAGTAAATCCTTGATTTCTAGAATGTACAAATGTGGAGTGTGTAGGGCATGTAAGTACATTAATGATGGCCCTTATGTGTCTGTCACTGGGTACAATCATACATTAGCTTGCTCGGGTAGGTGTTGTTGCAACACTAATATGTTAGTGTATGTGGCAACCTGCACTAGTTGCACAAATTTTTACATTGATAAAACTGTATGTAAATGGAGGGAGAGAATAGCTGAACATGCCAGGGCCATCAGAATTAAAGATGTCCACAATGCATTGCATAGGCATAGTTTAAACTGTGCCAATTTCAAAAAATTAATTTTGTTTTTGTTATAGACAGGGTGAAATGCAATGAAAGAGGGGGTGATTTAAAGCTCAAGGTGGAAAAGTTGGAGACTATGTGGAAGCTTAGATTAAATTCCACTCATCCATTGGGACTTAATGACAGTATTGCCATTCTCCCTATGCTTAAGACCAAAGCAACTAAGATATGAGCGTGTTTCACATTTTTGTACATAAAAAGATCTTATGCATTTTCAAGATCTGTATTGGAGTTTAATTCAGGTACAGTTTTAATTTTTCAATACCTTTTAGCAAAACGTATTTTTTACATATTATATATTTTAGATTTTGAGTAGATAATATTTTGTACTACAGTTTGTCACCTGTTTGTTTAAATTTAAATGTGGTGTGATGATGTCATTGAATGTTGATTGGCTGGGTAATAGAATTTCATGTTATTAAAATTTTGTTTGTACAACCCAACAGTACTCTGATGAAGCCATTGCTATGGTGAAAGTGCTTAGTTGTTGGGATTCTGTGTTGTGTCCTATTAAACTGGTGTTTCCACGTACAAGTTTGGATTTTTTATTTTAAGTTCTTGGATTTTGCTTCATTTGAAGTGTTGCTTGGTTTCATTCTCTAGAGTCTCCTTGCTCCTTTATCTGTATAAATCTCATTTAGTGGCTAGAGCTTGTAGTTGTAATAGTATTCATTACTGTAATTGCATTTTTACTGAATTACTAAGTTGTAAACTGCTTTTACATAATGAGACTTGTATTTTCTGTTTGTGAGTGCTCTGCCCATGCTTTTCTGTGCATTTATTGTGAGGTTTCTGTGTTCTTCTCAGGTAGCATAATCTGGGTAGAGGTCTGCTTTTATCCAGGCCTGGTAGTTTTGTTTGGGGAGTTTCCTGTGTTTCTGGCAGGCATCTTCTGCTGATAGTGTCTTGTCATCTTTGTTTTTGAGAATAACAGGGTTTTCTGACCATCTCTTGCATGGATAATTAGTTGTAGGGGCAGGGGCTAGAAGGACTGGGTAGTAAGTCATGCTTCTAGATTCTTCCATCCTTTCTGGTGTATAAACTCTGTGTCTGCAGGGGGCTGTGCTTGTATTTACCAGGCTGTGAACTGATGATTCATTAGTGGGACAAAGCAGAAGTTCTTTAAGATTCCGATAGCAGAATAAGTTATTTCTTACATTTGTTTAATTGAATTGCACTTCTTTAATGCTTATAGTTGTGCTACACAGCTAATCTACTACATTTTGCACTGTTATAAAGCTTTTTTTATTGTTTCACTGCATTTGTGTTCTGTTTTATAATGTTTTTACTATATTTTCCTTTGCTGTAAATCCATTTTTACTGAATTACTTAACTGTAAACAGCTTTTTCATAAAGAGAGTTTTATTTTCTGTTTGTGAGGGCTCTATCTGTGCTTTTCTGTGCATTTTTTGTGAGGATTCACTGTTCTAGTCAGGTATGATATAACTGATCTGTTTGTAGTTAAAAGCATTCTCTAGATTATCCTTACTTCTTTATCTGTTTAAAACTTACATTTAGTGGCTGGGGCTAGTAGCTGTAATGCTGTTCATTACTGTAATTGCATTTTTACTGAATTACTAAACTGTAAACTGCTTTTTCATACTGAGGGTTATATTTTCTGTTTGTGAGTGGTCTATCTGTGCATTTTTTGTGAGGTTTCTGTGTTCTTGTCTGCTATCATATAACTGATTTGTTTGCAGTTAAAAGCATTCTCTTGAGTCTCCATGCTCCTTTATCTGTTTAAAACTGTAATTTAGTGGCTAGAGCTAGTAGGTGTAATAGTGTTCATTACTCAGGTAGCATAATCTGAATTGAGGCCTGATGTTATCCAGTCCTGTTAGATTTGTTTGTTGAGTTTCATGTGTTTTTGGCAGCCATCTTCTGCTGATAGTGTCCAGTCTTCTTTTTTATTGAGAGTAACAGGGTTTCCTGAATGGTTCTAAGAGCAGGGTCTAGCAGGATCGGGTAGTAATTTGAGCTTCTAGATTTTTCCATCCTTTCTGGTGTATAAATGGTGTGGTGTACGGGACTGTGCTAGTATTTACCAGGCTGTGCAATGGTGATTCATCACTGGGACAAAGCATAAATTCCTTAATATTCCAAGAGCAGAATAAGTTATTTCTTATATTTATTTCATTGAATTGCACTTCTTCAATGCTTATAGTTGTGCTATACTTCTAATGTACTACATGTTGCACTGTTGTAAAGCTTTCTTTTTACTGTTTCGCTGCATTTATGTACTATTTTATAGTGTTTTAACTGTATTTTTCATTGCTGTAATTGCATTTTTACTGAATTACTTATGTACTATTTTATAGTGTTTTAACTGTATTTTTCATTGCTGTAATTGCATTTTTACTGAATTACTTAACTGTAAACTACTTTTTCTTACTGAGAGTTTTATTTTCTGTTTGTAAGTGCTCTATCTGTGCTTTTTTGTGAGGTTTATGTGTTCTAGTCACATATCATACAACTGTCTTCTTTACAGTTAAAAGCATTCTCTAGAGTCTCATTACTCCTTTATCTGTTTAAAACTTTCATTTAGTGGCTAGAGCTAGTAGGTGTAACAATTTTCATTACTGTAATTGCATTTTTACAGAATTGCTAAACTGTAAAATGCTTTTTCATAGTGAGAGTTGTATTTTATGTTTGCGAGTGCTCTGTCTGTGCTTTCTTTGCATTTATTGTGAGGTTTCTGTGTTCTACTCAGGTAGCATAGTCTGGATAGTGGCCTGCTGGTATCCAGGCCTGGTAGTTTTGTTTGTTGAGTTTCCTGTGTTTCTGGCAGCCATCTTTTATTGATAGTGTCTTGTCTTCTTTGTGACTGAGAGTAATAGGTTCCTTCTCTAGCATACATGAGTGATTGGTTGTAAAAGCAGGGGCTAGCAGGACTGGGTATTAATTCAAGCTTCTAGATTCATCCATCCTTTCTGGTGTATAAACCCTGTGTCTGCAGGGGGTTGTGCTTGTATTTACCAGGCTGTGGAATGGTGATTCATCACTGAGACAAAGAAATTGCTTAAGATTCCAAGGGCAGAATAAGTTATTTCTTACA
The DNA here is from genome assembly GCF_019279795.1 of Protopterus annectens. Lineage (NCBI taxonomy): Eukaryota > Metazoa > Chordata > Ceratodontiformes > Protopteridae > Protopterus > Protopterus annectens. The sequence continues at coordinate 1,070,810,302 of NC_056735.1, read as the reverse complement.
TTTATTTCATTGAATTGCACTTCTTTAAGCTTATAATTGAGATATACAGCTAATCTACTACATTTTGCACTGATATAAAGCTCTTTCTTTACAGATTCCCTGCATTTGTGTACTGTTTTATAATGTTTAACTGTATTTTGCATTGCTGTAATTGTATTTTTACTGAATTACTTAACTGTAAACTGCTTTTTCATACTGAGAGTTTTATTTTCTGTTTGTGAGTGTCCATCTGTGTTTTTCTGTGCATTTTTGTGAGGTTTCTGTGTTCTAGTCAGGTATCATATAACTGATTTGTTTGCAGTTAAAAATCATTCTCTGGAGTCTCCTTGCTCCTTTATCTGTTTAAAACTTTCATTTAGAGGCTAGAGATAATAGCTGTAATAGTGTTTATTACTGTAATTGCATTTTTATTGAATTAGAGACTTGTATTTTCTGTTTGTGAGTGCTCTGTCTGTGCTTTTCTGTGCATTTATTGTGAGGTTTCCATATTCTACTCAGGTAGCATAAATTCGATAGTGGCCTGCTGTTATCCAGGCCTGATAGTTTTGTTTGTTCGTTTTTTTGTGTTTATGGCTGCCATCTTCTGCTGATAGTGTCTTGTCTTCTTTGTTATTGAGAGTAACAGAGTCCATCTCTAGCACAAGTGATTGGTTGTAAGAACAGGGGCTAGCAGGGCTGGGTAGTAATTCGAGCTTCTGGATTCTTCCATCCGTTCTGGTATATAAACCCTAAATCTGCAGGGGGCTGTGCTTGTATATACTTGTATTGATGAAGGATTGTATCCGAAAGCTCTGCTGTGTTTTGTATTAAAGTGGTTTTTCCTTTCGTCTGCTTTTTGCTTGGTGTTTTTGGCAGTTGTTCTTGGCTATTCCTTGTATATACCAGACAGTGGAATTGTGATTCATCACTGGGACAAAGCAGAATTTATCGTAACCAGATTCTGAGCTGGAAAAGCGGCTCAGTGTCAACCCTTTGTCATATCGAGAAATGTTATATATCATTCGACAAGGTTTGTAAAAGAAGTTCAGATATACATGTGACAAATTACTTTTTTCCCCTGGAAAAGGAAAGAAGGACTGTCTGTCATGCCGTTCAAGTTTAGGTGATCTTGTATTTCATTACTGGTGTTCCGACAATGCATGCCTATACACAATAGGTGGTTTGGTTCAATTTGCAAGTGAACTGTATTCATATTTAGTAAATTGTCCCTTGATTTTAACTGCTGACATATGAGTGAGACCCCTGTAGGCATGCCAATCTCCTTTCAGGAGCTGACTGCTGGCTATTTTTCTGCCATTCACAAATGTGTTCAGCATGACCGTTCGGGCTGTGGATCCCCCTGGAAATGACACCAGACATCTCTACAAGAAGTATTGTAATGACAAACCATTTCACTGCTTTCCTTTTATATATATAACTATATCTATATCTATCTATATCTATCTATCTATCTATATATATATATATATATATATATATATATATATATATATATATATATATGTATATATATATATATATATGTATATGTATGTATAGGTATATATATATATATATATATATATATATATATATATATATATATATGTATGTATGTATAGGTATATATATATATATATATATATATATATATATATATATATATATATATATATATATAGGTTCATAGGTAAGTACTAGGCTATCTGCCCAGGGGCATTTATAAGCCTAGCCACAGAGTGATGCCTTTTGCCTCCCCATTAGATTAGTAACCTGGGCCTCTGTTTAACAGGGCTCCTGAAGTGATCCCAGGGTAGAACTTACGATTACCCATCCACTCATCAAGATTTCTCTTGAAGAGGGTCAGAGAGGAGCTCTGTCGAATATGAATTGGGATTCTATTCCAGAGTGAGGGGAGTCGCTGGGACAGGAATCTATCCCTCCAGTATGTCCTGTTTATTGTTGTGCCTATGTTCAAGTCACTAGAATGAGTGGTTCTGAGGAATCTCGTTTTTTTAAGGTGAAGCATATCCATTAGTTCAAGGTTTGACATGGCCCTATAGGTCAGGCATAGGTCACCTCTGAGCAGATGGTAAGTGACTGAGAAGAGCTGGAGCTTTTTTAGTCATGCTTCATAGGGTAATTGTTTAATGCCCTTAATCCTCTTACTGAGGTACTTCTGTGGTCTTTCTAGTTGTTGCAGGTGTCTAGTGAGTTACATCCCAAATGGGGCATTGTACTCTATTATGGGCCTAATGAGTGAGGAGCAAAGGGGCACAATCACCTCCTTGGATCTGGATGAGAAACCCTTTGTGATCAGGTGTGCCACATAGAAGGATTTCCTGACCGTTTTTGGCTATGTGGTTCTCAAAGGAGAGCATGCTATCTACTTGGGTACCTTTATAGGTACTTTGTTTTTCCCAAATGGGATTACTATGCATTTTTTGGCATTTAGCTTGAGGCCGTGACTTTGACACCAGGTGTTTGTCTCTGAGAGACCCTTTTGCAGGATGTCTGTGTCAGCCGGAGAGTCAATTATTGCACCCAATTTACAGTCATCTGCGAACTTGGTTAGCCACAGTCCCTCCGCATTTGCCTGTACTTTGGAGAAATATATACCGAACAGGACGGATCCCAGGACTGACCCCTGTGGGACTCCGCTTGTGACTGGTTTAGAGTCAGTCATGGCGCCTGCCACTCTTACCATGTGGGTTCTACCTGAGAGCCAATTGGCAACCCATCTCGTGACATGGGGGTTGATATTTAAGCTGGTGAGTTTGTCTATGATTCCTGAGTGTGGGATGGTGTTGAATGCCTTAGCGAGGTCCAGATATGCTGTGTGGACCGCCTTCCTTTTATCTATGGCCTTGGTGACTGTTTCGAAGAAGTCGACCAAGTTCAGGAGGCAAGATCTGCCTTTAACAAAGCCGAACTGAGTGAGGTCCAGTGTCTGGATGTTCCCAACATCCCTGTTAATGAGCTCCATGACAATGTGCTCCATGGCTTTTTCAGACCAAGCTAGTCAAGCTTATAGGGCGATAGTTCCCAGGGTCAGTTGTGGCACCACATTTGTGGAGTGGTGCGACTGTTGCTGTACGCCATTCTTTGGGTACATAGCCTGTAGAGAGGCTGAGTTTGAATAGTGTTTTGAGATGGGGGGTTAGTTCATTTTGAAGTTCGTGTAAGACACAACCTGGGATATCATTTGGTCCCATTGATGCTGTGTTTTTGGCCTTTGCAAGGGCTGTCTTTACTTGTGTGTCTGAGATATCTGGAGTGCCACATTCTACTGGGATGGGTGCTAGCCCCTTTGGTGGAGAGGGGGTGAAGTTTGCACTTAACTTGTCAGCCAGGATGTTGGCAATGTCGGTTGCTTCAGTGTATTTATGGCCGTTATGCACTAGCTCGGAGCATATCTGAGAGTTTGCCCCTAGACTCTTGACATAGTTAAAGAAGGCCTTGTGGTTATCCTTAGAGTCATTGGCTATTTTTCTTTCGAAGTTGGCCTTGGATGATTTAATGAGGGAGCACAGTTTTTTTACTGATGTTAATCAGAGGTGCCTTCGTATTTTAGGATTTTGTTCTATCTTGCAGGAGTTTCCTCCTTCTGTTGTAAAGTTTATTATGGCTGGGGTCAACCAGACTGGCTTCCTCTTTTTTGAGGAGTTGGTCTTGGTTTTACTTGGGATGGCTCAGTCCATGCATTCTTGAAGGTGTTCATAGAATGCGCTTGTAAAGGATTCTGCCGATGGGTCATCATTTTCCATTTGATTGGGAGCTTTGAAACTTCCCACCTCGGTCTTGAGGAGTGTGAAGTTGGCTTTAGAGAAGTTTTTTACCTTTATTTCCTTGACTGTGGGGGGGGGGGGTCGGGATGTGGATATCCAGTGTGATTAGTTTGTGATCTGATCTTACCAGTGATGAGTTTACCTCAGGTGTGGAACATAGGTTCCCCATGTTGGTGATGACCATGTCCAGTATGTTGTCACCTCTTGTGGGAGTGGTGATCAGCTGTTCCAGGGCGTTTGAGTTTATAAACTCAAGGAAGCATTGGGCTAGGGCGTTTGAGCTTGAGTAGTTTTCCCAGTCAATGTTTGGATACTTGAAGTCACCCAGTAGCATGGTGTTGGGTAGAATCTTCATACTTTCTAATGTTCGCAGGAATGCTGCATGAGGGTCCTGAGACAAGGTGGGAGATCTGTAGCAAGCTATAAATTGAACAGTCAATTTACCCGCTGTCAATTGCACTCGGATGGTCTCAGATTCTGCGTGCTGTGCTAATATATATATATATATATATATATATATATATATATATATATATATATATATATGTTTATGAAACGTGTAATAATGTACATTTGTATGTATTTCGACCACATAATGTACAGCACATGATAAAATTGCTGTTGTGGCACACGCTGGGAATCTGCTTGTGATAGTCACACAAGAAGCATTTTAACGATATTCCGTTTCACTGTTTTCCTTTTCATATTTGTACTGACTTGTTTAATAACATAAATTTCAATCTTTTTGGACCAGCAAATTTAGTGTTTATGATACCAGTGGAGTGTCAAGGCACAGTTGCAATCTGGTTGTGATAATACGTAAGTACCAAAATTTCTTAAGATTCCAAGAGTAGAATAAGTGATTTCTTTTTTTCATTAAATTGCACTTCTTTAAAGCTTATAATTATGCTATACAGCTTATCTACTACATTGTGCACTGTTATAAAGCTTTTTTTAACTGTTTCACTGCATTTCTGTACTGTTTTATAATGTTTTAACTGTATTTTCATTGCTGTAATTGCATTTTTATTGAATTGCTTAACTGTAAACAGCTTTTTCATACTGAGACTTGTATTTTCTGTTTGTGAGTGCTCTGTCTGTGCTTTTCTGTGCATTTATTATGAGGTTTCTGTGTTCTTCCCAGGTAGCATAACCTCGATAGAGGCCTGCTGTTATCCAGGCCTGGTAGTTTTGTTTTTAGAGTTTCCTGTGTTTCTTGCTGCCCTCTTCTGCTGATAGTGTCTTGTCTTCTTTGTTATTGAGAGTAAAAGGGTCCTTCTCTAGCATGAGTGATTGGTTGCAAGAACAGAGGCTAGCAGGACTGGGTAGTAATTTGAGCTTTTAGATTCTTACATCCTTTCTGGTATATAAACTTTGTGTCTGCAGGGGGCTGTGCTTGTGTTTACCAATTCATCACATGAACAAATGAGACATTCCTTAAGATTCCAAGAACAGAATAAGTTAATTCTTACATTTATTTCATTGAAATACCATTCGTTAACACGTATAGTTGTGCTATACAACTAATCGACTACATTTTGCACTCATAAAGATTATTTTTTTACTGTTTCACTGCATTTGTGTACTATTTTATAATGTTTTAACTGTATTTTTCATTGCTTTAATTGTATTTTTTTCTGAATTACAACTTTAAATCTTTAAATCTTTATGAGTGCAAAACGTAGTTTAAAGTTAAATGTGCACAGACAACCCTCTCCTCCTACCACCCAACACTACAACCTGTGAGAGATGCACTTATATAGCCAAACTGGAAGCAAAGCTCTCTTCACCGAAGACTAGACTAGACAGTCAAGAGGAGAAGGTAAACACTTGCTCCACTCCACACTCATCACATAGTCCCTCAAAACCTACACCACCAAAACACACACATAGAAGCACAAAACACACACCTACATTCACAGAAGCTCTAAATAAAAATCTGCCCAAACAAACAAGACCTCCAAAACAGAAATGCAAGCAATCTCCACCTTCCCAAAACAACCCAAAATGACACATAGCCCACAAACTCAGTGTGCCACTCAACTACAACCCATAAAGCATAATGTACCCAACACTCTAGTCATAGGTGACTCTATAGTCAGGCACACTGATGTTCCACTCACCAGGCTAAACAAGGAGAAAGTTACTGTCAGCTGCCTCTTGGATGCCAGGATCCGCCACATAACACATGCACTCAGGTCACTCCACAACAAGTACAAATATGACTCTGTCATTGTCCATGTTGGTGTGAATGACATGAGACGTACCTCCCTGGACAACATGAAAAGAGACATGGAGGAGCTCTCTGATCTTGTAGTCCAGGCAGGTATGACCCTAGCCCTGAGTAGCATCCTGCCATCACATAGAATGATACCACAGTACAACGACAAAATTATTGACTTCAACAATTGGCTAAGCACCTGGTGTCATTCTAAGGGAATCCAGTATCTGCCAGGGATGACATGGTCGACAGACCACAATCCTTTGCCAGAGATAGCCTGCACCTTTCACCCTTGGGATTCCAGATACTGGCAAAGGTTCTTGCCACCCCCATAGTGCCTTTTTTTAGGCAAGGTTCAAATGACAAATTCACCACTGTAATAGGTACAAGCAAGCAAAATCTGAGGGTAATGCTAATCAATGCTAGAAGTCTAAACCTCAAAATGCAGTCACTCGAGGCACTTCTTAAAATAGAGAACATCGACATCTGTGCAGTGACAGACACTTGGCTCAAAGCTCAGGGAGCAGCGCTGCATTACCAGGCTATAATTCATACCACACCTTTCGGCCACCTAACCCAGACCGAAACACTAAAGGTGGAGGTGTGTCCATATTCATTAAGTATATCCACACCTCCAAGCTAGTTGCTCAGCATAATGCATCCGAGATTATCCAAGTTCAGCTAACTCTGGGCAAGACCACAATCCAGATTGTAGCTTGCTACAGACCCCCCACCATGCCCAGGATTCCCACTCCTCTTTTCTTGATACACTGGAAAATATTAGGGTACAACCCAACACCCTAATAATGGGTGATTTCAACTACTCCACCATTAACTGGGAAAACTACTCATGTACCAACTCTTTTGCTCAATGTTTTCTGGAATTCATAAATTCCTATGCCTTGGATCAACTTATCCACACTCCCACCAGGGGTAGCAATACCCTAGACCTGGTCATCACCAACATGGGCAACCAATGTTCCACACCAGAGGTCAATTCCTCATCGGTCAGATCCGACCACAAGCTAATCACTCTAGACATCCACATCCCACCCCCACCCCCCATTAGGGAAACAACCGTAAAATATTTCTCCAAAGCCAACTTCACACTTCTTAAGACAGAAGTGGCAAACTTCACAACACCCATGCAGATGGACAATAGAGGTATGACTGCTGGATCCTACACAAATGCACTTTAGAAGCACTTACACAGGTGCATGGATCATGTTATCCCTAACAGAACCAAGATGCTATCCTCCAAAAAAAGGAAGTCAATCTGATGGTCTTCTGCCATAAACAAACTCTACAACAGAAGAAAGAAACTGTTGCAAAAAAGGGTAAAATCCCATGATTGGATGAACTCCCTGATCAGCCTCAGTAAGAATCTGAGATCCCTCATAAAATCCTCCAAAGCTAATTATGAAAACAAAATTGCCACTGATTCTAAAAACAACCACAAAGCATTATATAGCTATGTCAAGAATCCCAATGGCAACACTCAGATCTGCTCTGTGTTACAGCACAATGGCACTAAATATACAGAACCAACTGATCTTGCCAACATCCTGGCAGATAGGTTCATTGCTAACTTTACCCCTCTCTCACCTGCTAAAGGGACAATCTCTATACTGGAGTAATGCAAAGTTCCTGTAATCATGGCTGCATAGGTAAAATCCTCACTCTCCAAAGCCAAGAAAACAGCATCCATGAGACCTGGCAACATCCCAGGCTGCCTTCTACATGAACTACAGAATGAACTGGTACCCCTACCTAAGTACCATGTTCAGTCATAGCCACACCTCAGGCTTTGCGGCCATTGAATGGTGCACCACGATGGTTATCCCTCTCCACAAAGGGGGAGCCATGACAGAGCCTGGAAACTACCACCCCATTAGCCTGACAAGCCTGGTCTGCAAGGCCATGGAATGTATCATCATGGAACTCATAAACAAAGACATTGGAGATCTCCAAACTCTGGACCTCACACAGTCTGGGTTTTTAAAAGGCAGATCGTGTCTCCTAAACCTGATGGACTTCTTTGAAGCAGTCACCAAAGCCATAGATGAGGTTAAGGTGGCTCACACAGCCTATCTAGACCTCGCCAAGGCATTCAACACCATCCCCTACTCTGGTGTTATAGATAAACTTACTAAACTAGGTATAAATCCCTATGTCACAAGATGGGTTGCCAACTGGCTTACTGACAGAAGCCACACTGTGAAAGTAGCAGACTCCAAATCAGACTTCAGACCAGTGACAAGTAGAGTAGCACAGGGTTGAGTCCTGGGTCCTCTCCTGTTTGGTATCTACTTCTCTGAAGTACAGGCTAACACAGAAGGTCTTTGTCTAGCTAAGTTCGCAGATGACTGCAAACTAGGAGCCATAATCAAAACTCCTAATGATGTAGACATCCTACAAAAGAGCCTCACTGAGACAGATGCCTGGCGTCAAAGCCATGGCCTCAAGCTCAATGCCAAAAAGTGCATTGTCATCCACTTTGGTAAAAACTCTGTACCCATGAACTACCACATAGGCGGTAGTCTACTTAACACCGAACGTGTGATAAGAGACCTTGGGACACAGGTGGACAGTAGTCTCTCCTTTGATAATCACATCCCAACAGTGATCAGGAAATCCTTCTATGTGGTACACCTCATCACAAAAGATTTTTCATCCAGAAAAAAAAAGAGGTCATTGTTCCCCTTTACTCATCACTCATTAGACCCATTATAGGATACAATGCCCCTTTTGGTATGTACCAAACAAGACATCTACAACAACTGGAAAGGCCACAGAAATACCTCACAAAGAGGATTACTGGCCTCAAACAGATGCACTATGCAGACCATCTCAAAAAACTCCAGCTTTAGTCCATCGCATATCTCCTGCTCAGAGGCGATCTCTGCCTAACATACAAAGCTATGTCAAACCCAGATCTGTTGGACATGCTCCACTTAAAGAAATCCCAATCCCTCTGAGCTACATGCTCTAGGGACATAAACCTTATCACCACAATAAACAGAACATGCTGGAGGGATAGATTCCTGTCCAAGATACTTCCCATACTCTGGAACAGACTACCTATCTATGTCAAACAGAGCTCCTCATTAGCACTCTTCAAGAAAAATCTTGATGATTGGATGGGAAATAGGAAATTCACCCTGGGGATCACTTCTTTGGCTCTACTTGACAGGGGCACAGGAAAATAATTTTCTTGGGTGGCAAAAGCCACGGTACCTTTTTGGCTAGGTTTGTATAGGCCCTAGGGCCAATAGCCTAGTACCTACCTATGACCTTATGAACTGCTTTTTCATACTAAGAGTTGTATTTTCTGATTGTGAGTGCTCTATCTTTTTTTTTTTTTGTGTGTGTGTATTTTTTGTGAGGTTTCTGTGCTCAAGTCAGGTATCATATAACTGATTTGTTTGTAGTTATAAGAATTCTCTAGAGTTTCCTTGCTCCTTTAACTGTTTAAAATTTTCATTTAGTGGCTAGAGCTAGTAGTTGTAATAGTGTTCATTACTGTAACTGCATTTTTACTGAATTACTAAACATTAAACTACTTTCTCATACTGAGACTTGTATTTTCTGTTCTGGAGTGCTCTGTCTGTGCTTTTCTGTCCATTTATTGTGAGGTTTCTGTGTTCTACTTATGTAACATAATCTCAACAGAGACCTGCTGCTATCCAGGCCTGATAGTTTTGTTTTTGAGTTTCCTGTGTTTCTGGCAGCCATCTTCTGCTTATACTGTCTTGTCTTCTTTGTGATTGAAAGTAACAGGGTCCTTTTCTAGCATACATGAGTGATTGGTTGTAAAAGCAAGGGCTAGCAGGACTGGGTAGTAATGTGAGTTTCTAGATTCTTCTATCCTTTCTGGTATATAAACCCTGTGTCTGTAGGGGGCTGTGCTTGTATTTACCAGGATGTGGAATGGTGATCATCACTGGGACAAAGCAGGAATCCCTTAAGATTCCAAGAGCAGCATAAGTTATTTCTTATATTTATTTCATTGAATTGCACTTCTTTAATGCTTATAATTGTGCTATACAGCTAATCTACTACATTTTGCCCTGTTATAAAGCTTTTTTTACTGTCTCACTGCATTTATGTACTGTTTTATAATGTTGTAACTGTATTTTTCATTGCTGTAATTGGATTTTTACTGAATTACTTAACTGTAAACTGTTTTGTCATACCGAGTTGCATTTTTTGTTTGTGAGTGCTCTATCTGTGCTTTTCTGTGCATTTTTGTGAGGTTTCTTTGTTCTAGTCAGTTGTCATATAACTAATATGTTTGCATTTAAAAGCATTTTCTAGAGACTCCATGCTCCTGTATCTGTTTAAAACTTTCATTTAGTAGCTAGAGCTAGTAACTGTAATAGTGTTCATACTGTAATTGCATTTGTACTGAATTGCTAAATTCTAAAATGCTTTTTCATACTGAGACATATTTTCTGTTTGTGGATGCTGTCTTTGCTTTTCTGTGCATTTTTGTAAGGTTTCTTTGTTCTAGTCAGGTATCATATAACTGATATGTTTGCATTTAAAATAATTTTCTAGAGGCTCCTTGCTCCTGTATCTGTTTAAAATTTTCATTTGGTGGCTAGAGCTAGTAGCTGTAATAGTGTTCAATACTGTAATTGCATTTGTACTGAACTGATAAATTGTAAAATGCTTTTTCATACTGAGACTTATATTTTCTGTTTGTGAGTGCTCTGTCTCTGCTTTTCTGTGCATTTATTGTGAGGGTTCTGTGTTCTACACCATGAGCATAATCTGGATAGAGGCCTGCTGTTATCCAGGACTGGTAGTTTTGTTTGTTGAGTTTCCTGTGTTTCTGGCAGCCATCTTCTCCTCTACCTTTCCCTGTACTAACATTCTACTCTATTCATCTACTATGCTCATTCATTAAAATGCTTTTATGTTTTGCTTTTATTCCTTCGTTGCATGTACCAAGATTGTCACTGACAAATGTTAAGTACATTTATGTTTTTGCTTATGTTTTTGCTTATGTTCTCTTATAGTATGTACCTATATATTTACTGTCAATGTTTTTGTAAATTGATTTTCTTTTTTGGAGCTTTTCTCCCCAGGACTCCATTGAAAACGGGTTCTTAAATGGCCCAATGGACTATCCTGGTAAACCAACTGCAATAAATAAATAAATAAATTCTGCTGATAGTGTCCTGTCTTCTTTGTTATTGAGAGCAACAGGGTCCTTCTCTAGCACAAATGATTGGTTGTAAGAACAGGGGCTAGCAGGACTGTGTAGAAATTCGAGCTTTTAAATTCTTCCATCCTTTCTGGTATATAAACCCTGTGTCTGCAGGGGAATGTGCTAGTATTTACCTGGCTGTGGAATGGTGATTCATCACTTTGGCAAATAAATTCCTTAAGATTCCAATGGAAGAATAAGTTATTGCTTACATTTATTTCATTGGATTGCACTTCTTTAACCTTATAATTGTGTTATACAGCTAATTTACTTTATTTTGCACTGATATAAAGCTTTTCTTTACCTTTTCACTGCATTTGTGTACTGTTTTATACTGTTTAACTGTATTTTTCATTGCTGTAATTGCATTTTTACTTAATTACTTAACTGTAAACTACTTTTTCATACTGAGAGTTGTATTTTTTGTGAGGGTTAAATCGGTACTTTTCTGTGCATTTTTGTGAAGTTTCTGTGTACTAGTCAAGTATCATATAACTGATTTGTTTGAAGTTAAAAGTATTCTCTAGAGTATCCTTACTCCTTTATCTGTTTGAAACTTTCATTTAGTGGCTATAGCTAGTAGGTATAATAGCTTTCATTACTGTAATTGCATTTTTGCTGAATTGTTAAATTGTAAATTGCTTTTTCATACTGAGACTTGTATTTTCTATTTGTGAGTGCTCTGTGTTTTTCTGTGCATTTATTGTGAAGTTTCTGTGTTCTACTCTGGTAGCATAACCTCAATAGAGGCCTGCTGTTATAAAGCCTGGGTAGTTTTGTTTGTTGAGTTTCCCATGTTTCTGGCTGCCATCTTCTCCTGATAGTGTCTTGTCTTCTTTGTTACTGAGAGCAACAGGGTTCTTTTCTAGCATGAGTGATTGGTTGTAAGAACAGGAGCTTGCAGGATTGGGTAGTAATTTGAACTTCTAGATTCCTTCATCCTTTCTGTGTCTGCAGGAGGCTGTGCTTGTATTTATTCATCAGAGGAACAAAGAAGAAATTCCTTAAGATTCCAAGAGCAGAATAAGTTAATTCTTACATTTATTTCATTGAAATGCCGTTATTTAACACTTATAGTTGAGCTATACAGCTAATCGACTGCATTTTGCACTTTTATAAGGATTTATTTTACTGTATCACTGCATTTCTATTTATAATGTTTTAACTGTATTTTTCATTGCTGTAATTGCATTTTTTCTGAATTACAACTTTAAACTGCTTTTTCATACTAAGAGTTGTACTTTCTGATTCTGAGTGCTCTATCTATTTTTTTCTGTGTATTTTTGTAAGATATCTGTGTTCAAGTCAGGTATCAACTGATTTGTTTGCAGTTAAAAGCATTCTCTAGAGTTTCCTTGCTCCTTTATCTATTTAAAAATTTCATTATTGGCTAGAGCAAGTAATAATGTTCATTACTGTAATTGCATTTCTACTGAATTATTAATCTGTAAACTGTTTTAACATACTGATACTTGTATTTTCTGTTTGTGAGTACTCTATCTGTCCTTTTCTGTGCATTTATTGTAAGGTTTCTGTGTTCAAATCAGGTAGCATAATGTGGATAGAGGCCTGCTGTTATCCAGGCCTGGTAGTTGTGTTTGGTGAGTTTCCTGTGTTTCTGAAAGCCATCTTCTGCTGATAGTGTCTTGTATTTGTTTTTGAAAGTGGTTTCCTGCCCTTCTCTGACATGAGTGATTGGTTGTAAGAACAGAGGCTACCAGTACTGGGTAATAATTCAAGCTTCTAGATTCTTCCATCCTTTCTGAATATAAACCCTGTGTCTGCAGAGGGCTGTGCTTGTATTTACCAGGTTTTGGAATGGTGATTTGTCATAGGAACAAAGCAGACATTCCTTGAGATTCCAAGAGCAGAATAAGCTCATACTTTATTTCATTGAAATGCAGTTCTTTAACACTTATAGTTGTGGAATACAACAAATTGACTACATTTTGCATTCATTGTGTACTGATTTATAATGTTTTAACTTTATTTTTGATTGCTGTAATTGCATTTTTACTGAATTACTTAACTGTAAACTACTTTTTCATACTGAGAGTTGTATTTTCTGTTTGTGAGTGCTCTAGCTGTGGTTTTCTTTGCATTTTTGTGAGGTTTGTTTGTTCAAGTTAGGTATCATATAACTGATTTGTTTTGCAGTTAAAAGCATTCTCTAGAGTCTCATTTCTCCTTTATCTGTTTAAAACTGACTTAGTGGCTAGAGCTAGTAGTGCTCTGTCTATGCTTTTCTGTGCATTTATTTTATTTATTTTATTTTATTTATTTTACATTTGTTAACCGGGCTAGTCTAGCTGGATATATCTCCATTTTCAGTAGAGGCCCGGGGAGAAAAGCTCCACATAGAACATAACAGTGAGACATACTTTTAATAAACACAAAGAATACAAGTAAGACAACAATCGTAAAAAACAAGAATGAGTACAAATTGCTAATAATAGACTAGGCGAATCAAATTCACAAAGAGAAGAGAATTTTTTATTGTGAGGTTTCTGTGTTCTACTAAGGTAGCATAACCTCGATAGAGACCTGCTGTTATCCAGGCCTGGTAGTTTTGTTTGTTGAGTTTACTGTGTTTCTCGCTGCCATCTTCTGCTGTTAGTGCCTTGACTTGTGAGGTTTCTGTGTTCTAATCATGTAGCATAATCTGGATAGAGGCTTCCTGTTATCCAGGCCAGGTAGTTTTTTTTTTTTTTTTTAGTTTCCCGTGTTTCTGGCAGCCATCTTCTGCTGATAGTGTCTTGTCTTCTTTGTTATTTAGAATAACAGGGTTTCCTGACCTCCTCTAGCATGAGAGATTATTTGTAAGACCAGGGGCTAGCAGGACTAGGTAGTAATTTGAGCTTCTAAATTCTTTCAAACTTTCTGATATATAAACCATGTATCTGCAGGGGGCTGTGCTTGTATTTACCAGGCTAAGGAATGGTGATTCATCACTGAGACAAAGCAAAAAAATCCCTAAGGTTCCAAGAGCAGAAAAAGTTATTTGTTACATTTATTGAATTGAATTGCACTTCTTTAATACTCATAACTGTGCTATACAGCTAATCAACTACATTTTGACTGTTATAAACCTTTTTTACTGTTTCTCTGCATTTGTGTACTGTTTTATGTTTTAACTGTGTGTTTCATAGTTGTAATTGCATTTTTACTGAATTCCTTTACTGTAAACTGCTTTGTCATACTGAGAGTTTTATTTTCTTTTTGTGAGTGCTCCATCTCTGCTTTTCTGTGCATTTTTTGTGAGGTTTCTGTGTTCTAGTCAGGTATCATATAACTGATATGTTTGCATTTCAAAGCATTCTGTAGAGGTTCCTTGCTCCTTTAACTGTTTAAAACTTTCATTTATTGGCTAGAGCTAGCAGGTGTAATAGTGTTCATTGCTGTAATTGCATTTTTACTGAACTGTTAAACGGTAAAATGCTGTTTCATACTGAGACTTGTATTTTCTGTTTGTGAGTGCTCTGTCTGTGCTTTTCTGTGCATTTATTGTGAGGTTTCTGTAGTTAACTCAGGTAGCATAACCTCAAAAGAGACCTACTGTTATCCAGGCCTGGTAGCTTTGTCTGTTGAGTTTTCTGTGTTTCTGGCTGCCGTCTTCTGCTGATAGTGTCTTGTCTTTTTTGTTATTGAGAGTAACAGGGTCCTTCTCTAGCATGAGTGATTGGTTGTAAGAACATGGGCTAGCAGGACTGGGTTGTAATTTGAGCATTTTGATTCTTCCATCCTTTCTGGTATATGAACCCTGTGTCTGCAAGGGGATGTGCTTGTAATTACCAGGTTGTGGAATGGTGATTAATCACAGGAACAAAGCAGAAATTCCTTAGGATTTCAAGAGCATAATAAGTTAATTCTTAAATTTATTTCATTGAAATACTGTTCTTTAACACTTATAGTTCTGCTATACAACTAATCGACTACATTTTGCACTCTTATAGATATTTTTTTACTGTTTAGCTGCATTTGTGTATTGTTTTATAATGCTTTAACTGTATTTTTCATTGTTGTAATTGCATTTTTTCTGAATTACAACTTTAAACTGCTTTTTCAAACTAAGAGTTTTATTTTCTGATTGTGAATGCTCTATGTGTTTTTTTTTCTGTGTATTTTTTGTGAGGTTTCTGTGTTCAATACAGGTATCATATAACTGATTTTCTTGCAGTTAAAATCATTCTCTAAAATTTCCTTGTTCCTTTATCTGTTTAAGACTTTCATTTCATGGCTAGAGCTAGTAGCTGTATTAGTGTTCATTACATTAATTGCATTTTTCTGAATTACTAAATTGTAAACTGCTTTTACATATTGATACTTACATTTTTTGTTTGGGAGTGCTCTATACATGCTTTTCTGTGCATTTATTGTGAGGTTTCTGTGTTATATTCAGGTAGCATAATCTGGATAGAGACCTGCTATTATCCAGGCCTGTTAGTTTTGTTTTTTGAGTTTCCTGTGTTTCTGGCAGCCATCTTCTGCGGATAGTGTTCTGTCTTCTTTATATTCAGAGTAACAGGGTTTCCTGACCTTCTCTAGCATGAGTGATTAGTTCCAAGAGTAGGAACTGGCAAGACTGGGTAGTAATTTGAGCTTCCAGATTCTTCTAGCCTTTCTGGTATATAAACCCTGTGTCTGCAGGGGGCTGCAGGTTGTGGAATGGTGATTCATCACAGGAACAAAGCAGAAATTCCTTAAGATTCCAAGACCAGAATAAGTTATTTCTTACTTTTATATCATTGAAATGCTGTTCTTTAACACTTATACTGCTATACGATTAATTGACTACATTTTGCACTCTTATAGAGATTGCTTTACTGTTTCACTGCATTTGAATACTGTTTTATAATGTTTTAACTGTATTTTTCATTGCTGTAATTTTATTTTTTTCTGAATTACAACTTTAAACTGCTTTTTCCTACTAAGAGTTAGATTTTCTGATTGTGAGCTCTCTATCTGTTTTTTTTTTTGTGTGTATTTTTTATGAGGTTTCTCTGTTCAAGTCAGGTGTAGTATAACTGATTTGTTTGCAGTTAAAATAATTCCCCTGGAGTTTTCTTGCTCCTTTATCTGTTTAAAACTTTCATTTAGTGGCTAGAGCTAGTAGCTGTAATTGTATTTATTACTGTAATTGCATTTTTACTGAATTATTAAACTGTAAACTGCTTTTACATACTGAGTCTTGTATTTTCTGTTTGTGAGTACTCCGTTCTTTTCTGTGCATTTATTGTGAGGTTTCTGTGTTCTAATCAGGTAGCATAATCTGGATAGAGTCTTCCTGTTATCCAGGCCAGGTAGTTTTTTTTTTTTTTTTTAGTTTCCTGTATTTCTGGCAGCCATCTTCTGCTGATAGCATCTTGTCTTCTTTGTTATTGAGAGTAACAGGGTTTCTTGACCTCCTCTAGCATGAGAGATTAGTTGTAAGACCAGTGGTTAGCAGGACTGTGCAGTATACTGAGCTTCTAAATTATTTCATCCTTTCTGGTATTTAAACCCTGTGTCTGCAGGGGGCTGTGCTTTTATTTACCAGGCTAAGTAATGGTGATTCATCACTGAGACAAAGCAGGAATTCCCTAAGATTCCAAGAGCAGAAAAAGTTATTTCTTACATTTATTGAATTGAATTGCACTTCATTAACACTCATAATTGTGCTATACAGCTAATCAACTACATTTTGACTGTTACAAACCTTTTTTTACTGTTTCTCTGCATTTATGTACTGTTTTATAATGTTTTAACCCTGTTTTTCATAGCTGTCATTGCATTTTTACTGAATTCCTTTACTGTAAACTGCTTTTTCATACTGAGAGTTTTCTTTTCTTTTTGTGAGTGCTCCATCTTTGCTTTTCTGTGCATTTTTGTGAGGTTTCTGTGTTCTAGTCAGGTATCATATAAGTGATATGTTTGCATTTAAAAGCATTCTATAGAGGTTCCTTGCTCCTTTAACTGTTTAAAACTTTCATTTAGTGGCTAGTGCTAGTAGGTGTAATAGTGTTCATAACTGTAATTGCATTTTTACTGAATTGATAAAGTGTAAAATGCTGTTTCATACTGAGACATATATTTTCTCTTTGTGAGTGCTCTGCCTGTGTTTTTCTGTGCATTTATTGTGAGGTTTCTGTAGTTAACTCAGGTAGCAGAATCTGGATAGATGCCGCTGTTATCCAAGCCTGGTAGTTTCGTTTGTTGAGTTTCCTGTGTTTCTGGAAGCCATCTTCTGCTGATAGTGTATTGTCTTCTTTGTTATTGAGAGTAACAAGGTCCTTCTCTAGCATGAGTGATCGGTTGTAAGAGCAGGGGATAGCAGGACTGGCCTGTAATCTGAGCTTCTAGATTCTTCCATCCTTCCTGGTATATAAACCCTGTGTCTGTAAGGGGTTGTGCTTGTATGTGGTGATTCATGACTGGGACAAAGAAATTCCTTAAGATTCCAAGGGCAGAATAAGTTAATTCTTACATTAATTTCATTGAATTACACTTCTTTAACACTTATAATTGTGCTATGCAGCCAATCTACTACATTTTGCACTAACATACATCTTTTTTGTTACTGTTTCACTGCATTTGTGTACTGTTTTATAATGTTTTAACTGTGTTTTTCATTGCTGTAATTGCATTTTTACTGAATTACTTAACTGTAAACTGCTTTTTCAAACTAAGAGTTGTATGTTTTGTTTGTGAGTGCTCTATTTGTTCTTCTCTGTGGATATTTTGAGGTTTTTTGTTCTAGTCAAGTATCATGTAACTGATGTGTTTGCAGTTAAAAGCATTCCCTAGAGTCTCCTTGCTCCTTTACCTGTTTAAATCTCATTTATTGGCTAGAGCTAGTAGCTGTAATAGTGTTCATTACTTTAATTGCATTTCTACTGAATTATAGAATTGTTACTGCTTTTGCATACTGAGACTTGTATTTTCTGTTTGTGAGTGCTCTATCTGTGCTTTTCTGTGCATTTATTGTGAGGTTTATGTGTTCTGTTCAGGTAGCATAACCTGGATAGAGGCCTGCTGTTATCCAGGCCTGGTAAATTTGTTTTTTGAGTTTTCTGTGTTTCTGGCAGCCATCTTCTTCTGATAGTGTCTTGTCTTCTTTGTTATTGAGAGTGGTTTCAAGCCCTTCTCTAGCATGAGTGATATGTTGTAAGAACAGAGGTGGCAGGACTGGGTAGTAATTCGAGTTTCTAGATTCTTCCATCCTTTCTGGTAAATAAACCCTGTGTCTGCAGAGGGCTGTGCTTGTATTTACCAGGCTGTAGAATGGTGATACATCACAGGAACAAAGCAGATATTCCTTAATATTCCAAGAGCAGAATAAGTTAATTTTTACATTTATTTCATTGAAATGTCATTATTTAACACTTATAGTTGTGCTATACAACTAATCGTTTACATTTTGCACTCTTTTTGAGATTTTTTTACTCTTTCACTACATTCGTGTACTGTTTTATAATGTTTTAACTGTATATCTCATTGCTGTAATTGCATTTATCTTGAATAACAACTTTAAACTGCTTTTTTATACTATACTAAGAGTTGCATTTTATGATTGTGAGTGCTCTATCTGTTTTTTTCTGTGTATTTTTTGTGAAGTTTCTGTGTTCAAGTCAGGTATCATATAACTGATTTGTTTGCAGTTTAAAGTATTATTTACAGTTTCCTTGCTCCTTTATCTGTTTAAACATGTTTTTGGTGACTAGAGCTAGTAGCTGTAATAGTGTTCATTACTGTAATTCCATTTTTTACTGAATTATTAAACTGCAAACTGCTTTTACATACTAAGACTTGTATTTTCTGTTTCTGAGTACTCCATTGGTGCTTTTCTGCTGTGCATTTATTGTGAGGTTTCTGTCTTCTAATCAGGTAGCACAATCTGGATAGAGGTCTGCTGTTGTTCAGGCTTGGTAGTTGTATTTGTTGAGTTTCTTGTGCTTCTTGCAGCCATCTTCTGCTTATATTGTCTTGTATTTTTTGTTATTGAGAGTAACAGGGTCCTTCTCTAGCACAAGTGATTGGTTGTAAGAGCAGTGGCTAGCAGAACTAGGTAGTAATTCAAGATTCTAGATTCTTCCATCCTTTCTGGTATATAAACCCTGTGTCTGCAGGGGACTGTGCTTATATTTACCAGGTTGTGAAATGGTGATTCTTCTTTGTGACAAAGAAGTTCCTTAAGATACCAAGGACAGAATAAGTTATTTCTTACATTTATTTCATTGAATTGCACTTCTTTAACTCTTATAATTGTGGTATACAGCTAATCTACTACATTTTGTACTGATATAAAGCTTTTTTTTACTGTTTCACTGCATTTGTGTACTGTTTTATAATGTTTTAACTGTATTTTTCATTGCTGTAATTACATTTTTACTGAATTACTTAACTGTAAACTGCTTTTTCATAATAAGAGTTGTATCTTCTATTTGTGAGTGCTCTATGTGTGCTTTCCTATGCATTTTTTGAGATTTCTTTTTTGTAGTCAGGTATCATATAACTGATTTGTTTGCAGTTAAAAGCATTCTGTAGAGTCTTCTTGCTTCTTTATCTGTTTAAAACTCAGGGGCTAGAGCTAGTAGCTGTAATACTGTTCATTACTTTAATTGCATTTCTACTGAATTACTAAATTGTAACTGCTTTTACATACCAAGACTTGTATTTTCTGTTTGTGAGTGCTCTGGCTGTACTTTTCAGTGCATTTCTTGTGAGGTTTCTATGGTCTATTCAGCTAGCATAATCTGGATAGAGGCCTGCTGTTATCCAAGCCTGGTAGTTTTTTTTTTTTTTTGTTGGGTTTTCTGTGTTTCTGGAAGTCATCTTCTGCTGATAGTGTCTTTTCTTTTGTCTTATTGAGAGTAACAGGGTTTCCTGACCTTCTCTAGTACAAGTGATTGTTTCTAAGAGCAGGGGCTAGCAGGACAACGTAGTAATTCAAGCTTCTAGATTCTTCCATCGTTTCTGGTATATAAACCCTGTGGTGCAGGGGGCTGTGCTTGTATTTATCAGGATGTGTAATGCTGATTCATCACTGGGACAAAGCAGAAATTATTTTAGATTCCAAGAGCAGAATAAGTTATTTCTTATATTTCTTTTATTGAATTGCATTTCTTTAACACTTATACATGTGTTATATAGCTAATCTAGTACATTTTACACTGTTATAAAACTTTTCTAACTGTTTTACTGCATTTGTGTACTGTTTTATAATGGTTTGACTGTATTTTTCATTGCTGTATTTGCATTTTTACTGAATTACTTAACTGGAAACTGCTTTTTCATACTGAGAGTTGTATTTTCTGTTTGTGAGTGCTCTATCTGTGCTTTTCGGTGCATTTTTGTGAGGTTTCTGTGTTCTAGTCAGGTATCATTTAACTGATTTGTTTGCAGTTAAAAGCATTCTCTAGAATCTCCTTGCTCCTTTATCTGTTTAACGCTTTCATTTAGTGGCCAGAGATAGTATCTGTAATAGTGTTCATTACATTAATTGCATTTTTACCGAGCTACTAAATTGTAAACTGCTTTTACATACTCAGACTTGCATTTTATCTTTGTGAGTGCGCTGCCTGTGGTTTTGTGTGCATTTGTTGTGCGGTTTCTGTGTTCTATTCATGTAGCATAATTTGGATAGATGCCTGCTGTTATCAAGGCCTGTTAGTTTTGTTTTTTGAGTTTCCTGTATTTCTGGCAGCCATCTTTTGCTGATAGTGTCCTGTCTTCTTTGTATTGAGAGTAACAGGGTTTCATGACCTTCCCTAGCAGGAGTGATTGGTTCTAAGAGTTGGTGCTAGCAAGGCTGGATAGTAATTTGAGCTTTTAGATTCTTCCATCATTTCTGTTATATAAACCCAGTGTCTACAGGGGACTGTGTTTATATTTACCAGGCTGTGGAATGGTGATTCATCACTGGGACAAAGCAGAAATTCCTTAAGATTCCAAGAGCAGAATAAGTTATTTCGTACATTTATTTAATTGAATTGCACTTCTTTAACACTTATAATTGTCCTATATACCTAATCTACTACATGCTGCACTTTTATAAAGCTTTTTTGTGCTGTTTCACTGCATTTGTGTACTGGTTTATAATGTTTTAACTGTATTTTTCATTGCTGCAATTGCATTTTACTGAACTACTTAACTGTAAACTGCTTTTTTCCATACTGAGCATTGTATTTTCTGTCTGTGACTGCTGTATCTGTGCTTTTCTGTGCATTTTTTGTGATGTTTCTGTGTTTTACTCAGGTATCATATAACTGATTTGTTTGCATTAAAAGCATTCTCTTGAGTCTCCTTACTCCTTTATCTCTTAAAAACTTTCATTTAGTGGCTAGAGCTACTATCTGAAATAGTGTTCATTACATTAATTGCATTTTTACTGTGTTACTAAATTGTAAACTGCTTTTACATACTGAGACTTGCATTTTCTTTTGTGAGTGCTCAATCTGTGCTTTCCTTTGCATTTATTGTGAGTTGTTTGTGTTCTATTCAGGTATCATAAACTGGATAGAGGCCTGCTGTTATCCAGGCCTGGTCATTTTGTTTGTTGAGTTTCCTGTGTTTCTGGCAGACGTCTTCTGGTGATAGTGTCCTGTTTTCTTTGTATTGAGAGTAACAGGGTTTCCTGACCTTCTCTAGCACAAGTGCTTGGTTCTAAGAGTTGGGGCTAGCAAGACTGGATAGTAATTTGAGCTTCTAGATTCTTCCATCCTTTCTTGTATATAAATCCTGTGTCTGCAGGGGGCTGTGCTTGTATTTATCAGGCTGTGGAATGGTGATTCATTACTGGGACAAAGCAGAAATTCCTTAAGATTCCAAGAGCAGAATAAATTATTTCTTACATTTATTTCATTGAATTGCACTACTTTAACACTTATAATATCTGTGCAGTATCTGAGACCTGGTTCAAGGCTCTAGAGAGCACCCCTGCAATACCAGGCTACAATTCTTACCACACATTTTGGCCACAAAACCAGGATTGAAACACTAAATGTGGAGAAGTGTCCATATTCACCAAGGATATTCACACCACCAGGTTAGTTGCCCATAATGCATCTGAAATTCTCCAGGTGCAACTAACACTAGGTAAGACTGCAATCCATATTGTAGCTTGTTAAAGATCCCCCACCATGCCCCAGGATTCTCACTATACCTTTCTGAACATACTGGAAAATATTAATATACAACCAAACACCCTAATACTGGGTGAAATCAACTACCCTGCCATTAACTGGTTAAACTACTCATGTACCAACACCTTTGCCCAACGGTTCTTGTTATTCATAAATTCCAATGCCCTGGATCAACTAATCCGTAGTCCCACCAGGGGCTCCAATATCCATGACCTGGTAATTACCAACATGGGAAATCGATGCTCCACACCTATGGTCACCCCCTCGTTGGTCAGGTCAGACCATAAGCTAATGACCCTCAACATCCACATCCCACCCTACCCCCAGTAAGGAAACATCCATAAAAAACTTCTACAAAGCCAACTCCATGCTACTCAAGTCAGAAGTTACAAACTTCGTGACACCCATGCAGACAGGAACTGAAAGTTTGACTGCTGAGTCCTATACTAAGGCACTGTATGAGCAAATCCACTCATGCATGAATTGTGCCATCCCAAACAGAACCAAGATGCACTTCTCCAAAAAAGTAAGCCATTCTGGTGGTCCCTGCCATAGACAAACTTTACAACAAAAGGAAGAAACTGTTGCAGAAAAGAGGAAAATCCCATGATGCAAAAAACTCCCTTACCAGCCTCTGTAAGAAGCCGAGATTCCTCATAAAATACTCCAAAGCTAGTTACAAAAATAAAATTGCCAAATATTCTAAAGACATATACAAGGCATTCTATAACTATGTCAAGAATCTAAATGGCAATGCTCAGAGATGCTCTGAGCTACAACAGAATGGCATTAAATATACTGATCCCAAGGATATTGCCAATATCCTTGCAGATCGATTCAGTGCCAACTTCAGCCCCCTCTCACCCCCTAAATGGCCCATCTCAATACTGGAAGTTCACCAAATTCTGGTAATAACAGCCACACAGGTAAAAAACGCACTCTCCAAAGCTAAGAATACAGCATTCATGGGACCAGATGACATCCCAGGCTGTGTAATACATGAACTACAAAATGACCTGGCACCTCACCTAAGTGTCATGTTTAATCATACCCTCACCTCAGGCTTCATGCCCACTGAGTGGTGCACAGCTACAGTTATCCCACTCCACAAGGGAGGATCCACCTTGGATCCCAGGAACTACCGCCCCATCAGTCTGATGAGCCTGATCTGCAAGACCATGGAACGTATTATCATGGAACTTATAAACAAAGACATTGGCAACCTTAAAACACTGGACCCCACCCAGTTTGGGTTTGTGAAGGGCCAGTCTTGTCTCCTGAACCTGACTGACTTCTTTGAATCAGTCTCCAGAGCCGTGGACGAGGGTAAGGCAGTCCACACAACTTATCTGGACCTCGCCAAGGCCTTTGACGCCTTTCCCCACTCTAGAATCATAGATAAACTTACTAAGCTGGACATTAATCCCTATATCACTTGATGGGTTGCCAATTGGCTTACTGACAGAACCCACACTGTAAAAGTAGCTGACTCCAAACCCAGCTCCAGACAAGTGACAAGTGGAGTACCTCAGGGTTCAGTCCTGGGTACTCTCTTGTTTGGCATCTACTTCTCTGAAGTGCAAGCCAACACTAAGGGACTCTGGCTAGCAAAGTTTGCAGATGACTGCAAACTGGGAGCCATTATTGAATCCCCAAATGATGTCGATACTGTACAAAAGGGCCTTACAAAAACAGATGCTTGGTGCCAGAGCCATGGACTCAAGCTCATTGTCAAGAAATGTATAGTTATCCCCTTTGGGAAAAAACATATACACGTGAATTACCACATAGGTGGCAGTACACTAAACACCGAAAGTGTGATAAGAGACTTAAGGACACAGGTGGACAGTGGTCTCAACTTCAATAACCACATCGCCACAACAGTCAGGAAATCCTTCTATGTGGCACACCTCATCACTAAGGGCTTTTCATCCAGAAAAAATGAGGTCATTGTCCCACTGTACTCATCCCTCATTAAACCCATTATAGAATACAATGCGCATTTGGTATGTACCTCTCAAGACATCTGCAACAACTGGAAAGGCAGCAAAAATCCCTCATTAAAAGAATCACAGGCCTAAAGCAGATGCCCTATGCTGACTGCCTTAAAAACTCCAGCTATATTCTGTCGCATATCGTCTTCTCTGAGGCGATCTCTGCTTAACATACAAGGCCATGTCAAACTCAGAGCTGTTAGACATGCTACACTTAAAGAAATCCCAATCCCTCAGAGCCACATGCTCCAGGGATCTAAACCTTGTCATCACAATAAACAAAACATGCTGGAGGGATAGGTTCCTGACCCAGAGACTCCCCAGACTCTGGAATAGACTGCCCATACATGTCAAGCAGAGCACCTCTTTGGCCCTCTTCAAAAGGAACCTTGATGACTGGATGGGAGAAATGAAATTCACCCCAGGGATCAAGTCAATCGCCCTGCTAGACAGGGGTCCTGAGAAGTAAATAGTGTGGGAGGAAATAGCCATGGAATTGTTATGGCTAGGCTTGTATAGGCCCTAGGGCCAATAGCCTAGTACCAGCCTATGAACCTATGAACCTATAATTGTCCTATATAGCTAATCTGCTACATTTTGCACTGTTATAAAGCTTTTTGTATTGTTTCACTGTATTTGTGTACTGTTATATAATGTTTTAACTGTATTTTTCATTGCCGTAATTGCATTTTTACCGAATAACTTAACTGTAAACTGCTTTTTCCATACTGAGAGTTGTATTATCTGTTTGTGAGTGCTCTCTGTGTGCTTTTCTGTGCAGTTTTTGAGATGTTTATGTGTTCTACTTAGGTATCATATAACTGATTTATTTGCAGTTAATAACATTTTCTAGAGTCTCCTTGCTCCTTTATCAGTTTAAAACATTCATTTAGTGGCTAGAGCTAGTATCTGTAATAGTGAACATTACATTTATTGTATTTTTACTGAATCACTAACTTGTAAAGTGCTTTTACATACTCAGACTTGCATTTTCTGTTTGTGAGTGCTCTATCTGTGCTTTTCTTTCCTGACTTTCTCTAGCAGGAGTGATTGGTTCTAAGAGTTGGTGCTAGCAAGACTGGATAGTAATTTGAGCTTTTAGATTCTTCCATCATTTCTGTTATATAAACCCAGTGTCTACAGGGGGCTGTGTGTATATTCACCAGGCTGTGGAATGGTGATTCATCACTGGGACAAAGCAGAAATTCCTTAAGATTCCAAGAGCAGAATAAGTTATTTCGTACATTTATTTCATTGAATTGCACTTCTTTAACACTTATAATTGTCCTATACACCTAATCTACTACATGTTGCACTTTTATAAAGCTTTTTTGTACTGTTTCACTGCATTTGTGTACTGGTTTATAATGTTTTAACCGTATTTTTCATTGCTGCAATTGCATTTTTACTGTATTACTTAACTGTAAACTGTTTTTTTCCGTACTGAGCATTGTATTTTCTGTCTGTGACTGCTGTATCTGTGCTTTTCTGTGCATTTTTTTGTGATGTTTCTGTGTTTTACTCAGGTATCATATAACTGATTTGTTTGCATTAAAAGCATTCTCTTGAGTCTCCTTGCTCCTTTATCTCTTAAAAACTTTCATTTAGTGGCTAGAGCTACTATCTGATATAGTGTTCATTACATTAATTGAATTTTTACTGTGTTACTAAATTGTAAACTGCTTTTACATACTGAGACTTGCATTTTCTTTTGTGAGTGCTCAATCTGTGCTTTTCTGTGCATTTATTGTGAGTTTTTTGTGTTCTATTCAGGTAGCATAAACTGGATAGAGGCCTGCTGTTATCCAGGCCTGGTCATTTTGTTTGTTGAGTTTCCTGTGTTTCTGGCAGCTGTCTTCCAGTGATAGTGTCCTGTCTTCTTTGTATTGAGAGTAACAGGGTTTCCTGACCTTCTCTAGCATGAGTGTTTGGTTCTAAGAGTTGGGGATACCAAGACTGGATAGTAATTTGAGCTTCTAGATTCTTCCATCCTTTCTGGTATATAAATCCTGTGTCTGCAGGGGGCTGTGCTTGTATTTATCAGGCTGTGGAATGGTGATTCATTACTGGGACAAAGCAGAAATTCCTTAAGATTCCAAGAGCAGAATAAATTATTTCTTACATTTATTTCATTGAATTGCACTACTTTAACACTTATAATATCTGTGCAGTATCTGCGACCTGGTTCAAGGCTCTAGAGCACCCCTGGAATACCAGGCTACAACTCTTACCACACATTTTGGCCACAAAACCAGGATTGAAACACTAAATGTGGAGAAGTGTCCATATTCACCGAGGATATTCACACCACCAGGTTAGTTGCCCAACACAATGCCTCTGAAATTCTCCAGGTGCAACTAACAATAGGTAAGACTGCAATCCATATTGTAGCTTGCTACAGATCCCCCACCATGCCCCAAGATTCTCACTACACCTTTCTAAACATACTGGAAAATATTAATATACAACCAAACACCCTTATGCTGGGTGAATTCAACTACCCTGCCATTAACTGGTTAAACTACTCATGTACCAACACCTTTGCCCAACGGTTCTTGTTATTCATAAATTCCAATGCCCTGGATCAACTAATCCGTAGTCCCACCAGGGGCTCCAATATCCACGACCTAGTCATTACCAACATGGGAAATCGATGCTCCACACCTATGGTCACCCCCTCGTTGGTCAGGTCAGACCATAAGCTAATCAACCTCAACATCCACATCCCACCCCACCCCCCAGTAAGGAAACATCTATAAAAAACTTCTCCAAAGCCAACTCCATGCTACTCAAGTCAGAAGTTACAAACTTCGTGACACCCATGCAGACAGGAACTGAAAGTTTGACTGCTGAGTCCTATACTAAGGCACTGTATGAGCAAATCCACTCATGCATGAATTGTGCCATCCCAAATAGAACCAAGATGCACTTCTCCAAAAAAAGTAAGCCATTCTGGTGGTCCCTGCCATAGACAAACTTTACAACAAAAGGAAGAAACTGTTGCAGAAAAGAGGAAAATTCCATGATGCAAAACCTCCCTTACCAGCCTCAGTAAGAAGCCAAATTCCTCATAAAATACTCCAAAGCTAGTTACAAAAATAAAATTGCCAAAGATTCCAAAGACAATTACAAGGCATTCTATAACTATGTCAAGAATCTAAATGGCAATGCTCAGAGATGCTCTGAGCTACAACAGAATGGCATTAAATATACTGATCCCAAGGATATTGCCAATATCCTGGCAGATCGATTCAATGCCAACTTCAGCCCCCTTTCACCCCCTAAATGGCCCATCTCAATACTGGAAGATTACCAAATTCCGGTAATAACGGCCACACAGGTAAAAAATGCACTCTCCAAAGCTAAGAATACAGCATCCGTGGGACCAGATGACATCCCAGGCTGTGTACTACATGAACTACAAAATGACCTGGCACCTCACCTAAGTGTCATGTTTAATCATACCCTCACCTCAGACTTCATGCCCACTGAGTGGTGCACACCTACAGTTATCCCACTCCACAAGGGGGATCCACCTTGGATCCCAGGAACTACCGCCCATCAGTCTGATGAGCCTGATCTGCAAGACCATGGAACGTATTATTATGGAACTTATAAACAAAGACATTGGCAACCTTAAAACACTGGACACCACCCAGTTTGGGTTTGTGAAGTGCCAATCTTGTCTCCTGAACCTGATTGACTTCTTTGAATCAGTCTCCAGAGCCGTGGATGAGGGTAAGGCAGTCCACACAACTTATCTGGACCTCGCCAAGGCCTTTGACACCTTTCCCCACTCTAGAATCATAGATAAACTTACTAAGCTGGGCATTAATCCCTACATCACTTGATGGGTTGCCAATTGGCTTACTGACAGAACCCACACTGTAAAAGTAGCTGACTCCAAATCCAGCTCCAGACAAGTGACAAGTGGAGTACCTCAGGGTTCAGTCCTGGGACCTCTCTTGTTTGGCATCTACTTCTCTGAAGTGCAGGCCAACACTAAGGGACTCTGGCTAGCAAAGTTTGCAGATGACTGCAAACTGGGAGCCATTATTGAATCCCCAAATGATGTCGATACTGTACAAAAGGGCCTTACAGAAACAAATGCTTGGTGCCAGAGCCATGGACTCAAGCTCAATGCCAAGAAATGTATAGTTATCCCCTTTGGGAAAAACATGTACACGTGAATTATCACATAGGTGGCAGTACACTAAACACCGAAAGTGTGATAAGAGACTTAGGGACACAGGTGGACAGTGGTCTCACCTTCAATAACCACATCGCCACAACAGTCAGGACATCCTTCTATGTGGCACACCTCATCACTAAGGGCTTTTCATCCAGAAAAAAATAGGTCATTGTCCAACTGTACTCATCCCTCATTGAACCCATTATAGAATACAATGCCACATTTGGTATGTACCTCTCAAGACATCTGCAACAACTGGAAAGGCAGCAGAAATTCCTCATTAAAAAAATCACAGGCCTAAAGCAGATGCCCTATGCTGACTGCCTTAAAAAAACTCCAGCTATATTCTGTTGCATATCATCTTCTCTGAGGCGATCTCTGTTTAACATACAAGGCCATGTCAAACCCAGAGCTGTTGGAAATGCTACACTTAAAGATATCCCAATCCCTAAGAGCCACATGCTCCAGGGATCTAAACCTTGTCATCACAATAAACAAAACATGCTGGAGGGATAGGTTCCTGACCCAGAGACTCCCCAGACTCTGGAATAGACTGCCCATACATGTCAAGCAGAGCACCTCTTTGGCCCTCTTCAAAAGGAACCTTGATGACTGAATGGGAGAAAGGAAATTCACCCCAGGGATCAAGTCAATCACCCTGCTAGACAGGGGTCCTGGGAAGTAAATAGTGTGGGAAGAAATAGCCATGGAATTGTTATGGTTAGGCTAGGCTTGTATAGGCCCTAGGGCCAATAGCCTAGTACCAGCCTATGAACCTATGAACCTATAATTGTCCTATATAGCTAATCTACTACATTTTGCAATGTTATAAAACTTTTTGTACTGTTTCACCGTATTTGTGTACTGTTATATAATGTTTTAACTGTATTTTTCATTGCTGTAATTGCATTTCTACCAAATAACTTAACTGTAAACTGCTTTTTCCATACTGAGAGTTGTATTATCTGTTTGTGAGTGCTCTCTGTGTGCTTTTCTGTGCATTTTTTGAGATGTTTATGTGTTCTAGTTAGGTATCATATAACTGATTTATTTGCAGTTAATAACATTTTCTAGAGTCTCCTTGCTCCTTTATCTGTTTAAAACTTTCATTTAGTGGCTAGAGCTAGTATCTGTAATAGTGAACATTACATTAATTGCATTTTTACTGAGTCACTAACTTGTAAAGTGCTTTTACATACTCAGACTTGCATTTTCTGTTTGTGAGTGCTCTATCTGTGCTTTTCTTTCCTGACTTTCTCTAGCAGGAGTGATTGGTTCTAAGAGTTGGGGCTAGCAAGACTGAATAGTAATTCGAGCTTTTTAAGCCTTCCATCATTTCTGGTATATAAACCCAATGTCTCCAGTGGGCTGTGCTTGTATTTCCAGGCTGTGGAATGGTGATTCATCACTGGGGCAAAGCAAAAATTCCTTAAGATTCCAAGAGCAGAATAAGTTATTTCTTACATTTATTTAATTGCACTTCTTTAACACTTATAATTGTCCTATACAGCTAATCTACTATATTTTGCACTGTTATAAATCTTTTTTGTGCTGTTTCACTGCATTTGTGTACTATTTAATAATGTTTAAACTGTATTTTTCATTGCTGCAATTGCATTTTTACTGAATTACTTAACTGTAAACTGTTTTTTTCCATACTGAGAGTTGTATTTTCTTCAGTGAGTGCTCTTTCTGTGCATTTTTTGTGATGTTTCTGTGTTCTAGTCAAAAATTCCATTTAGTGGCTAGAGTTACTATCTGTAATAGTGTTCATTACATTAATTGCATATTTACTGAGTTACTAAATTGTAAACTGCTTTTACATACTGAGACTTGCATTTTCTTTTGTGAGTGCTCAATCTATGCTTTTCTGTGCATTTATTGTGAGTTTTTTGTGTTCTATTCAGGTAGCATAAACTGGATAGAGGCCTGCTGTTATCCAGGCCTGGTCATTTTGTTTGTTGAGTTTCCTGTGTTTCTGGCAGCTGTCTTCCAGTGATAGTGTCCTGTCTTCTTTGTATTGAGAGTAACAGGGTTTCCTGACCTTCTCTAGCATGAGTGTTTGGTTCTAAGAGTTGGGGATACCAAGACTGGATAGTAATTTGAGCTTCTAGATTCTTCCATCCTTTCTGGTATATAAATCCTGTGTCTGCAGGGGGCTGTGCTTGTATTTATCAGGCTGTGGAATGGTGATTCATTACTGGGACAAAGCAGAAATTCCTTAAGATTCCAAGAGCAGAATAAATTATTTCTTACATTTATTTCATTGAATTGCACTACTTTAACACTTATAATATCTGTGCAGTATCTGCGACCTGGTTCAAGGCTCTAGAGAGCACCCCTGGAATACCAGGCTACAACTCTTACCACACATTTTGGCCACAAAACCAGGATTGAAACACTAAATGTGGAGAAGTGTCCATATTCACCGAGGATATTCACACCACCAGGTTAGTTGCCCAACACAATGCCTCTGAAATTCTCCAGGTGCAACTAACAATAGGTAAGACTGCAATCCATATTGTAGCTTGCTACAGATCCCCCACCATGCCCCAAGATTCTCACTACACCTTTCTAAACATACTGGAAAATATTAATATACAACCAAACACCCTTATGCTGGGTGAATTCAACTACCCTGCCATTAACTGGTTAAACTACTCATGTACCAACACCTTTGCCCAACGGTTCTTGTTATTCATAAATTCCAATGCCCTGGATCAACTAATCCGTAGGTCCACCAGGGGCTCCAATATCCACGACCTAGTCATTACCAACATGGGAAATCGATGCTCCACACCTATGGTCACCCCCTCGTTGGTCAGGTCAGACCATAAGCTAATCAACCTCAACATCCACATCCCACCCACCCCCAGTAAGGAAACATCTATAAAAAACTTCTCCAAAGCCAACTCCATGCTACTCAAGTCAGAAGTTACAAACTTCGTGACACCCATGCAGACAGGAACTGAAAGTTTGACTGCTGAGTCCTATACTAAGGCACTGTATGAGCAAATCCACTCATGCATGAATTGTGCCATCCCAAATAGAACCAAGATGCACTTCTCCAAAAAAATTAAGCCATTCTGGTGGTCCCTGCCATAGACAAACTTTACAACAAAAGGAAGAAACTGTTGCAGAAAAGAGGAAAATTCCATGATGCAAAACCTCCCTTACCAGCCTCAGTAAGAAGCCAAATTCCTCATAAAATACTCCAAAGCTAGTTACAAAAATAAAATTGCCAAAGATTCCAAAGACAATTACAAGGCATTCTATAACTATGTCAAGAATCTAAATGGCAATGCTCAGAGATGCTCTGAGCTACAACAGAATGGCATTAAATATACTGATCCCAAGGATATTGCCAATATCCTGGCAGATCGATTCAATGCCAACTTCAGCCCCCTTTCACCCCCTAAATGGCCCATCTCAATACTGGAAGATTACCAAATTCCGGTAATAACGGCCACACAGGTAAAAAATGCACTCTCCAAAGCTAAGAATACAGCATCCGTGGGACCAGATGACATCCCAGGCTGTGTACTACATGAACTACAAAATGACCTGGCACCTCACCTAAGTGTCATGTTTAATCATACCCTCACCTCAGACTTCATGCCCACTGAGTGGTGCACACCTACAGTTATCCCACTCCACAAGGGGGGATCCACCTTGGATCCCAGGAACTACCGCCCCATCAGTCTGATGAGCCTGATCTGCAAGACCATGGAACGTATTATTATGGAACTTATAAACAAAGACATTGGCAACCTTAAAACACTGGACACCACCCAGTTTGGGTTTGTGAAGTGCCAATCTTGTCTCCTGAACCTGATTGACTTCTTTGAATCAGTCTCCAGAGCCGTGGATGAGGGTAAGGCAGTCCACACAACTTATCTGGACCTCGCCAAGGCCTTTGACACCTTTCCCCACTCTAGAATCATAGATAAACTTACTAAGCTGGGCATTAATCCCTACATCACTTGATGGGTTGCCAATTGGCTTACTGACAGAACCCACACTGTAAAAGTAGCTGACTCCAAATCCAGCTCCAGACAAGTGACAAGTGGAGTACCTCAGGGTTCAGTCCTGGGACCTCTCTTGTTTGGCATCTACTTCTCTGAAGTGCAGGCCAACACTAAGGGACTCTGGCTAGCAAAGTTTGCAGATGACTGCAAACTGGGAGCCATTATTGAATCCCCAAATGATGTCGATACTGTACAAAAGGGCCTTACAGAAACAAATGCTTGGTGCCAGAGCCATGGACTCAAGCTCAATGCCAAGAAATGTATAGTTATCCCCTTTGGGAAAAAACATGTACGTGAATTATCACATAGGTGGCAGTACACTAAACACGAAAGTGTGATAAGAGACTTAGGGACACAGGTGGACAGTGGTCTCACCTTCAATAACCACATCGCCACAACAGTCAGGACATCCTTCTATGTGGCACACCTCATCACTAAGGGCTTTTCATCCAGAAAAAAATAGGTCATTGTCCAACTGTACTCATCCCTCATTGAACCCATTATAGAATACAATGCCACATTTGGTATGTACCTCTCAAGACATCTGCAACAACTGGAAAGGCAGCAGAAATTCCTCATTAAAAAAATCACAGGCCTAAAGCAGATGCCCTATGCTGACTGCCTTAAAAAAACTCCAGCTATATTCTGTTGCATATCATCTTCTCTGGCGATCTCTGTTTAACATACAAGGCCATGTCAAACCCAGAGCTGTTGGAAATGCTACACTTAAAGATATCCCAATCCCTAAGAGCCACATGCTCCAGGGATCTAAACCTTGTCATCACAATAAACAAAACATGCTGGAGGGATAGGTTCCTGACCCAGAGACTCCCAGACTCTGGAATAGACTGCCCATACATGTCAAGCAGAGCACCTCTTTGGCCCTCTTCAAAAGGAACCTTGATGACTGAATGGGAGAAAGGAAATTCACCCCAGGGATCAAGTCAATCACCCTGCTAGACAGGGGTCCTGGGAAGTAAATAGTGTGGGAAGAAATAGCCATGGAATTGTTATGGCTAGGCTTGTATAGGCCCTAGGGCCAATAGCCTAGTACCAGCCTATGAACCTATGAACCTATAATTGTCCTATATAGCTAATCTACTACATTTTGCAATGTTATAAAACTTTTTGTACTGTTTCACCGTATTTGTGTACTGTTATATAATGTTTTAACTGTATTTTTCATTGCTGTAATTGCATTTCTACCAAATAACTTAACTGTAAACTGCTTTTTCCATACTGAGAGTTGTATTATCTGTTTGTGAGTGCTCTCTGTGTGCTTTTCTGTGCATTTTTTGAGATGTTTATGTGTTCTAGTTAGGTATCATATAACTGATTTATTTGCAGTTAATAACATTTTCTAGAGTCTCCTTGCTCCTTTATCTGTTTAAAACTTTCATTTAGTGGCTAGAGCTAGTATCTGTAATAGTGAACATTACATTAATTGCATTTTACTGAGTCACTAACTTGTAAAGTGCTTTTACATACTCAGACTTGCATTTTCTGTTTGTGAGTGCTCTATCTGTGCTTTTCTTTCCTGACTTTCTCTAGCAGGAGTGATTGGTTCTAAGAGTTGGGGCTAGCAAGACTGAATAGTAATTCGAGCTTTTTAAGCCTTCCATCATTTCTGGTATATAAACCCAATGTCTCCAGTGGGCTGTGCTTGTATTTCCAGGCTGTGGAATGGTGATTCATCACTGGGGCAAAGCAAAAATTCCTTAAGATTCCAAGAGCAGAATAAGTTATTTCTTACATTTATTTAATTGCACTTCTTTAACACTTATAATTGTCCTATACAGCTAATCTACTATATTTTGCACTGTTATAAATCTTTTTTGTGCTGTTTCACTGCATTTGTGTACTATTTTATAATGTTTAAACTGTATTTTTCATTGCTGCAATTGCATTTTTACTGAATTACTTAACTGTAAACTGTTTTTTTCCATACTGAGAGTTGTATTTTCTTCAGTGAGTGCTCTTTCTGTGCATTTTTTGTGATGTTTCTGTGTTCTAGTCAAAAATTCCATTTAGTGGCTAGAGTTACTATCTGTAATAGTGTTCATTACATTAATTGCATATTTACTGAGTTACTAAATTGTAAACTGCTTTTACATACTGAGACTTGCATTTTCTTTTGTGAGTGCTCAATCTATGCTTTTCTGTGCATTTATTGTGAGGTTTCTGTGTTCTATTCAGGTAGCATAATCTGGATAGAGGCCTGCTGTTATCCAGGCCTGGTTGTTTTGTTTGTTGAGTTTCCTGTGTTTCTGGCAGTTGTCTTATAGTTCATAGTTCATAGTTCATTGCTAAGCTAACTGCCCTTGTGAGCCATTTTAAGCCTAGCCAATTATCCCTTGTGAGACTCAAACCCTGCACCTTGTGTTTGTAAGGCAAACACTTTAGCAATTAAGCCATCCTCCCACCTGGTGATAGTGTCCTGTCTTCTTTGTATTGAGAGTAACATGGTTTCCTGACCTTCTCTAGCATGAGTGATTGGTTCTAAGAGTTGGGGCTAGCAAGACTGGATAGTAATTTGAGCTTCTAGATTCTTCCATCCTTTCTGGTATATAAATCCTGTGTCTGCAGGGGGCTGTGCTTGTATTTATCAGGCTGTGGAATGGTAATTCATTACTGGGACAAAGCAGAAATTCCTTAAGATTCCAAGAGCAGAATAAATTATTTTTTACATTTATTTCATTGAATTGCACTACTTTAACACTTATAATATCTGTGCAGTATCTGAGACCTGGTTCAAGGCTCTAGAGAGCACCCCTGCAATACCAGGCTACAATTCTTACCACACATTTTGGCCACAAAACCAGGATTGAAACACTAAATGTGGAGAAGTGTCCATATTCACTAAGGATATTCACACCACCAGGTTAGTTGCCCAACGCAATGCATCTGAAATTCTCCAGGTGCAACTAACACTAGGTAAGACTGCAATCCATATTGTAGCTTGTTACAGATCCCCCACCATGCCCCAGGATTCTCACTATACCTTTCTGAACATACTGGAAAATATTAATATACAACCAAACACCCTAATACTGGGTGAAATCAACTACCCTGCCATTAACTGGTTAAACTACTCATGTACCAACACCTTTGCCCAACGGTTCTTGTTATTCATAAATTCCAATGCCCTGGATCAACTAATCCGTAGTCCCACCAGGGGCTCCAATATCCATGACCTGGTAATTACCAACATGGGAAATCGATGCTCCACACCTATGGTCACCCCCTCGTTGGTCAGGTCAGACCATAAGCTAATGACCCTCAACATCCACATCCCACCCTACCCCCAGTAAGGAAA
Source organism: Protopterus annectens (assembly GCF_019279795.1). Lineage (NCBI taxonomy): Eukaryota > Metazoa > Chordata > Ceratodontiformes > Protopteridae > Protopterus > Protopterus annectens. The sequence goes on along the minus strand of NC_056735.1, from coordinate 1,070,774,449 downwards.
CATCCATAAAAAACTTCTACAAAGCCAACTCCATGCTACTCAAGTCAGAAGTTACAAACTTCGTGACACCCATGCAGACAGGAACTGAAAGTTTGACTGCTGAGTCCTATACTAAGGCACTGTATGAGCAAATCCACTCATGCATGAATTGTGCCATCCCAAACAGAACCAAGATGCACTTCTCCAAAAAAGTAAGCCATTCTGGTGGTCCCTGCCATAGACAAACTTTACAACAAAAGGAAGAAACTGTTGCAGAAAAGAGGAAAATCCCATGATGCAAAAAACTCCCTTACCAGCCTCTGTAAGAAGCCGAGATTCCTCATAAAATACTCCAAAGCTAGTTACAAAAATAAAATTGCCAAATATTCTAAAGACATATACAAGGCATTCTATAACTATGTCAAGAATCTAAATGGCAATGCTCAGGGATGCTCTGAGCTACAACAGAATGGCATTAAATATACTGATCCCAAGGATATTGCCAATATCCTTGCAGATCGATTCAGTGCCAACTTCAGCCCCCTCTCACCCCCTAAATGGCCCATCTCAATACTGGAAGATCACCAAATTCTGGTAATAACAGCCACACAGGTAAAAAGCGCACTCTCCAAAGCTAAGAATACAGCATTCATGGGACCAGATGACATCCCAGGCTGTGTAATACATGAACTACAAAATGACCTGGCACCTCACCTAAGTGTCATGTTTAATCATACCCTCACCTCAGGCTTCATGCCCACTGAGTGGTGCACAGCTACAGTTATCCCACTCCACAAGGGAGGATCCACCTTGGATCCCAGGAACTACCGCCCCATCAGTCTGATGAGCCTGATCTGCAAGACCATGGAACGTATTATCATGGAACTTATAAACAAAGACATTGGCAACCTTAAAACACTGGACCCCACCCAGTTTGGGTTTGTGAAGGGCCAGTCTTGTCTCCTGAACCTGACTGACTTCTTTGAATCAGTCTCCAGAGCCGTGAACGAGGGTAAGGCAGTCCACACAACTTATCTGGACCTCGCCAAGGCCTTTGACGCCTTTCCCCACTCTAGAATCATAGATAAACTTACTAAGCTGGGCATTAATCCCTATATCACTTGATGGGTTGCCAATTGGCTTACTGACAGAACCCACACTGTAAAAGTAGCTGACTCCAAACCCAGCTCCAGACAAGTGACAAGTGGAGTACCTCAGGGTTCAGTCCTGGGTACTCTCTTGTTTGGCATCTACTTCTCTGAAGTGCAGGCCAACACTAAGGGACACTGGCTAGCAAAGTTTGCAGATGACTGCAAACTGGGAGCCATTATTGAATCCCCAAATGATGTCGATACTGTACAAAAGGGCCTTACAAAAACAGATGCTTGGTGCCAGAGCCATGGACTCAAGCTCATTGCCAAGAAATGTATAGTTATCCCCTTTGGGAAAAAACATATACACGTGAATTACCACATAGGTGGCAGTACACTAAACACCGAAAGTGTGATAAGAGACTTAAGGACACAGGTGGACAGTGGTCTCAACTTCAATAACCACATCACCACAACAGTCAGGAAATCCTTCTATGTGGCACACCTCATCACTAAGGGCTTTTCATCCAGAAAAAATGAGGTCATTGTCCCACTGTACTCATCCCTCATTAAACCCATTATAGAATACAATGCCGCATTTGGTATGTACCTCTCAAGACATCTGCAACAACTGGAAAGGCAGCAAAAATCCCTCATTAAAAGAATCACAGGCCTAAAGCAGATGCCCTATGCTGACTGCCTTAAAAAACTCCAGCTATATTCTGTCGCATATCGTCTTCTCTGAGGCGATCTCTGCTTAACATACAAGGCCATGTCAACCTCAGAGCTGTTAGACATGCTACACTTAAAGAAATCGCAATCCCTCAGAGCCACACGCTCCAGGGATCTAAACCTTGTCATCACAATAAACAAAACATGCTGGAGGGATAGGTTCCTGACCCAGAGACTCCACAGACTCTGGAATAGACTGCCCATACATGTCAAGCAGAGCACCTCTTTGGCCCTCTTCAAAAGGAAACTTGATGACTGGATGGGAGAAATGAAATTCACCCCAGGGATCAAGTCAATCGCCCTGCTAGACAGGGGTCCTGAGAAGTAAATAGTGTGGGAGGAAATAGCCATGGAATTGTTATGGCTAGGCTTGTATAGGCCCTAGGGCCAATAGCCTAGTACCAGCCTATGAACCTATGAACCTATAATTGTCCTATATAGCTAATCTGCTACATTTTGCACTGTTATAAAGCTTTTTGTACTGTTTCACTGTATTTGTGTACTGTTATATAATGTTTTAACTGTATTTTTCATTGCCGTAATTGCATTTTTACCGAATAACTTAACTGTAAACTGCTTTTTCCATACTGAGAGTTGTATTATCTGTTTGTGAGTGCTCTCTGTGTGCTTTTCTGTGCAGTTTTTGAGATGTTTATGTGTTCTAGTTAGGTATCATATAACTGATTTATTTGCAGTTAATATCATTTTCTAGAGTCTCCTTGCTCCTTTATCTGTTTAAAACATTCATTTAGTGGCTAGAGCTAGTATCTGTAATAGTGAACATTACATTTGTTGTATTTTTACTGAATCACTAACTTGTAAAGTGCTTTTACATACTCAGACTTGCATTTTCTGTTTGTGAGTGCTCTATCTGTGCTTTTCTTTCCTGACTTTCTCTAGCAGGAGTGATTGGTTCTAAGAGTTGGTGCTAGCAAGACTGGATAGTAATTTGAGCTTTTAGATTCTTCCATCATTTCTGTTATATAAACCCAGTGTCTACAGGGGGCTGTGTGTATATTCACCAGGCTGTGGAATGGTGATTCATCACTGGGACAAAGCAGAAATTCCTTAAGATTCCAAGAGCAGAATAAGTTATTTCGTACATTTATTTCATTGAATTGCACTTCTTTAACACTTATAATTGTCCTATACACCTAATCTACTACATGTTGCACTTTTATAAAGCTTTTTTGTACTGTTTCACTGCATTTGTGTACTGGTTTATAATGTTTTAACCGTATTTTTCATTGCTGCAATTGCATTTTTACTGTATTACTTAACTGTAAACTGTTTTTTTTCTGTACTGAGCATTGTATTTTCTGTCTGTGACTGCTGTATCTGTGCTTTTCTGTGCATTTTTTTGTGATGTTTCTGTGTTTTACTCAGGTATCATATAACTGATTTGTTTGCATTAAAAGCATTCTCTTGAGTCTCCTTGCTCCTTTATCTCTTAAAAACTTTCATTTAGTGGCTAGAGCTACTATCTGATATAGTGTTCATTACATTAATTGAATTTTTACTGTGTTACTAAATTGTAAACTGCTTTTACATACTGAGACTTGCATTTTCTTTTGTGAGTGCTCAATCTGTGCTTTTCTGTGCATTTATTGAGAGTTTTTTGTGTTCTATTCAGGTAGCATAAACTGGATAGAGGCCTGCTGTTATCCAGGCCTGGTCATTTTGTTTGTTGAGTTTCCTGTGTTTCTGGCAGCTGTCTTCCAGTGATAGTGTCCTGTCTTCATTGTATTGAGAGCAACAGGGTTTCCTGACCTTCTCTAGCATGAGTGTTTGGTTCTAAGAGTTGGGGATACCAAGACTGGATAGTAATTTGAGCTTCTAGATTCTTCCATCCTTTCTGGTATATAAATCCTGTGTCTGCAGGGGGCTGTGCTTGTATTTATCAGGCTGTGGAATGGTGATTCATTACTGGGACAAAGCAGAAATTCCTTAAGATTCCAAGAGCAGAATAAATTATTTCTTACATTTATTTCATTGAATTGCACTACTTTAACACTTATAATATCTGTGCAGTATCTGAGACCTGGTTCAAGGCTCTAGAGAGCACCCCTGCAATACCAGGCTACAATTCTTACCACACATTTTGGCCACAAAACCAGGATTGAAACACTAAATGTGGAGAAGTGTCCATATTCACTAAGGATATTCACACCACCAGGTTAGTTGCCCAACGCAATGCATCTGAAATTCTCCAGGTGCAACTAACACTAGGTAAGACTGCAATCCATATTGTAGCTTGTTACAGATCCCCCACCATGCCCCAGGATTCTCACTATACCTTTCTGAACATACTGGAAAATATTAATATACAACCAAACACCCTAATACTGGGTGAAATCAACTACCCTGCCATTAACTGGTTAAACTACTCATGTACCAACACCTTTGCCCAACGGTTCTTGTTATTCATAAATTCCAATGCCCTGGATCAACTAATCCGTAGTCCCACCAGGGGCTCCAATATCCATGACCTGGTAATTACCAACATGGGAAATCGATGCTCCACACCTATGGTCACCCCCTCGTTGGTCAGGTCAGACCATAAGCTAATGACCCTCAACATCCACATCCCACCCTACCCCCAGTAAGGAAACATCCATAAAAAACTTCTACAAAGCCAACTCCATGCTACTCAAGTCAGAAGTTACAAACTTCGTGACACCCATGCAGACAGGAACTGAAAGTTTGACTGCTGAGTCCTATACTAAGGCACTGTATGAGCAAATCCACTCATGCATGAATTGTGCCATCCCAAACAGAACCAAGATGCACTTCTCCAAAAAAAGTAAGCCATTCTGGTGGTCCCTGCCATAGACAAACTTTACAACAAAAGGAAGAAACTGTTGCAGAAAAGAGGAAAATCCCATGATGCAAAAAACTCCCTTACCAGCCTCTGTAAGAAGCCGAGATTCCTCATAAAATACTCCAAAGCTAGTTACAAAACTAAAATTGCCAAATATTCTAAAGACATATACAAGGCATTCTATAACTATGTCAAGAATCTAAATGGCAATGCTCAGGGATGCTCTGAGCTACAACAGAATGGCATTAAATATACTGATCCCAAGGATATTGCCAATATCCTTGCAGATCGATTCAGTGCCAACTTCAGCCCCCTCTCACCCCCTAAATGGCCCATCTCAATACTGGAAGATCACCAAATTCTGGTAATAACAGCCACACAGGTAAAAAGCGCACTCTCCAAAGCTAAGAATACAGCATTCATGGGACCAGATGACATCCCAGGCTGTGTAATACATGAACTACAAAATGACCTGGCACCTCACCTAAGTGTCATGTTTAATCATACCCTCACCTCAGGCTTCATGCCCACTGAGTGGTGCACAGCTACAGTTATCCCACTCCACAAGGGAGGATCCACCTTGGATCCCAGGAACTACCGCCCCATCAGTCTGATGAGCCTGATCTGCAAGACCATGGAACGTATTATCATGGAACTTATAAACAAAGACATTGGCAACCTTAAAACACTGGACCCCACCCAGTTTGGGTTTGTGAAGGGCCAGTCTTGTCTCCTGAACCTGACTGACTTCTTTGAATCAGTCTCCAGAGCCGTGGACGAGGGTAAGGCAGTCCACACAACTTATCTGGACCTCGCCAAGGCCTTTGATGCCTTTCCCCACTCTAGAATCATAGATAAACTTACTAAGCTGGGCATTAATCCCTATATCACTTGATGGGTTGCCAATTGGCTTACTGACAGAACCCACACTGTAAAAGTAGCTGACTCCAAACCCAGCTCCAGACAAGTGACAAGTGGAGTACCTCAGGGTTCAGTCCTGGGTACTCTCTTGTTTGGCATCTACTTCTCTGAAGTGCAGGCCAACACTAAGGGACACTGGCTAGCAAAGTTTGCAGATGACTGCAAACTGGGAGCCATTATTGAATCCCCAAATGATGTCGATACTGTACAAAAGGGCCTTACAAAAACAGATGCTTGGTGCCAGAGCCATGGACTCAAGCTCATTGCCAAGAAATGTATAGTTATCCCCTTTGGGAAAAAACATATACACGTGAATTACCACATAGGTGGTAGTACACTAAACACCGAAAGTGTGATAAGAGACTTAAGGACACAGGTGGACAGTGGTCTCAACTTCAATAACCACATCGCCACAACAGTCAGGAAATCCTTCTATGTGGCACACCTCATCACTAAGGGCTTTTCATCCAGAAAAAATGAGGTCATTGTCCCACTGTACTCATCCCTCATTAAACCCATTATAGAATACAATGCCGCATTTGGTATGTACCTCTCAAGACATCTGCAACAACTGGAAAGGCAGCAAAAATCCCTCATTAAAAGAATCACAGGCCTAAAGCAGATGCCCTATGCTGACTGCCTTAAAAAACTCCAGCTATATTCTGTCGCATATCGTCTTCTCTGAGGCGATCTCTGCTTAACATACAAGGCCATGTCAACCTCAGAGCTGTTAGACATGCTACACTTAAAGAAATCGCAATCCCTCAGAGCCACACGCTCCAGGGATCTAAACCTTGTCATCACAATAAACAAAACATGCTGGAGGGATAGGTTCCTGACCCAGAGACTCCCCAGACTCTGGAATAGACTGCCCATACATGTCAAGCAGAGCACCTCTTTGGTCCTCTTCAAAAGGAACCTTGATGACTGGATGGGAGAAATGAAATTCACCCCAGGGATCAAGTCAATCGCCCTGCTAGACAGGGGTCCTGAGAAGTAAATAGTGTGGGAGGAAATAGCCATGGAATTGTTATGGCTAGGCTTGTATAGGCCCTAGGGTCAATAGCCTAGTACCAGCCTATGAACCTATGAACCTATAATTGTCCTATATAGCTAATCTGCTACATTTTGCACTGTTATAAAGCTTTTTGTACTGTTTCACTGTATTTGTGTACTGTTATATAATGTTTTAACTGTATTTTTCATTGCCGTAATTGCATTTTTACCGAATAACTTAACTGTAAACTGCTTTTTCCATACTGAGAGTTGTATTATCTGTTTGTGAGTGCTCTCTGTGTGCTTTTCTGTGCAGTTTTTGAGATGTTTATGTGTTCTAGTTAGGTATCATATAACTGATTTATTTGCAGTTAATAACATTTTCTAGAGTCTCCTTGCTCCTTTATCTGTTTAAAACATTCATTTAGTGGCTAGAGCTAGTATCTGTAATAGTGAACATTACATTTGTTGTATTTTTACTGAATCACTAACTTGTAAAGTGCTTTTACATACTCAGACTTGCATTTTCTGTTTGTGAGTGCTCTATCTGTGCTTTTCTTTCCTGACTTTCTCTAGCAGGAGTGATTGGTTCTAAGAGTTGGTGCTAGCAAGACTGGATAGTAATTTGAGCTTTTAGATTCTTCCATCATTTCTGTTATATAAACCCAGTGTCCACAGGGGGCTGTGTGTATATTCACCAGGCTGTGGAATGGTGATTCATCACTGGGACAAAGCAGAAATTCCTTAAGATTCCAAGAGCAGAATAAGTTATTTCGTACATTTATTTCATTGAATTGCACTTCTTTAACACTTATAATTGTCCTATACACCTAATCTACTACATGTTGCACTTTTATAAAGCTTTTTTGTACTGTTTCACTGCATTTGTGTACTGGTTTATAATGTTTTAACCGTATTTTTCATTGCTGCAATTGCATTTTTACTGTATTACTTAACTGTAAACTGTTTTTTTCTGTACTGAGCATTGTATTTTCTGTCTGTGACTGCTGTATCTGTGCTTTTCTGTGCATTTTTTTGTGATGTTTCTGTGTTTTACTCAGGTATCATATAACTGATTTGTTTGCATTAAAAGCATTCTCTTGAGTCTCCTTGCTCCTTTATCTCTTAAAAACTTTCATTTAGTGGCTAGAGCTACTATCTGATATAGTGTTTATTACATTAATTGAATTTTTACTGTGCTACTAAATTGTAAACTGCTTTTACATACTGAGACTTGCATTTTCTTTTGTGAGTGCTCAATCTGTGCTTTTCTGTGCATTTATTGTGAGTTTTTTGTGTTCTATTCAGGTAGCATAAACTGGATAGAGGCCTGCTGTTATCCAGGCCTGGTCATTTTGTTTGTTGAGTTTCCTGTGTTTCTGGCAGCTGTCTTCCAGTGATAGTGTCCTGTCTTCTTTGTATTGAGAGTAACAGGGTTTCCTGACCTTCTCTAGCATGAGTGTTTGGTTCTAAGAGTTGGGGATACCAAGACTGAATAGTAATTTGAGCTTCTAGATTCTTCCATCCTTTCTGGTATATAAATCCTGTGTCTGCAGGGGGCTGTGCTTGTATTTATCAGGCTGTGGAATGGTGATTCATTACTGGGACAAAGCAGAAATTCCTTAAGATTCCAAGAGCAGAATAAATTATTTCTTACATTTATTTCATTGAATTGCACTACTTTAACACTTATAATATCTGTGCAGTATCTGCGACCTGGTTCAAGGCTCTAGAGAGCACCCCTGGAATACCAGGCTACAACTCTTACCACACATTTTGGCCACAAAACCAGGATTGAAACACTAAATGTGGAGAAGTGTCCATATTCACCGAGGATATTCACACCACCAGGTTAGTTGCCCAACACAATGCCTCTGAAATTCTCCAGGTGCAACTAACAATAGGTAAGACTGCAATCCATATTGTAGCTTGCTACAGATCCCCCACCATGCCCCAAGATTCTCACTACACCTTTCTAAACATACTGGAAAATATTAATATACAACCAAACACCCTTATGCTGGGTGAATTCAACTACCCTGCCATTAACTGGTTAAACTACTCATGTACCAACACCTTTGCCCAACGGTTCTTGTTATTCATAAATTCCAATGCCCTGGATCAACTAATCCATAGTCCCACCAGGGGCTCCAATATCCACGACCTAGTCATTACCAACATGGGAAATCGATGCTCCACACCTATGGTCACCCCCTCGTTGGTCAGGTCAGACCATAAGCTAATCAACCTCAACATCCACATCCCACCCCACCCCCCAGTAAGGAAACATCTATAAAAAACTTCTCCAAAGCCAACTCCATGCTACTCAAGTCAGAAGTTACAAACTTCGTGACACCCATGCAGACAGGAACTGAAAGTTTGACTGCTGAGTCCTATACTAAGGCACTGTATGAGCAAATCCACTCATGCATGAATTGTGCCATCCCAAATAGAACCAAGATGCACTTCTCCAAAAAAAGTAAGCCATTCTGGTGGTCCCTGCCATAGACAAACTTTACAACAAAAGGAAGAAACTGTTGCAGAAAAGAGGAAAATTCCATGATGCAAAACCTCCCTTACCAGCCTCAGTAAGAAGCCAAATTCCTCATAAAATACTCCAAAGCTAGTTACAAAAATAAAATTGCCAAAGATTCCAAAGACAATTACAAGGCATTCTATAACTATGTCAAGAATCTAAATGGCAATGCTCAGAGATGCTCTGAGCTACAACAGAATGGCATTAAATATACTGATCCCAAGGATATTGCCAATATCCTGGCAGATCGATTCAATGCCAACTTCAGCCCCCTTTCACCCCCTAAATGGCCCATCTCAATACTGGAAGATCACCAAATTCCGGTAATAACGGCCACACAGGTAAAAAATGCACTCTCCGAAGCTAAGAATACAGCATCCGTGGGACCAGATGACATCCCAGGCTGTGTACTTCATGAACTACAAAATGACCTGGCACCTCACCTAAGTGTCATGTTTAATCATACCCTCACCTCAGACTTCATGCCCACTGAGTGGTGCACACCTACAGTTATCCCACTCCACAAGGGGGGATCCACCTTGGATCCCAGGAACTACCGCCCCATCAGTCTGATGAGCCTGATCTGCAAGACCATGGAATGTATTATTATGGAACTTATAAACAAAGACATTGGCAACCTTAAAACACTGGACACCACCCAGTTTGGGTTTGTGAAGTGCCAATCTTGTCTCCTGAACCTGATTGACTTCTTTGAATCAGTCTCCAGAGCCGTGGATGAGGGTAAGGCAGTCCACACAACTTATCTGGACCTCGCCAAGGCCTTTGACACCTTTCCCCACTCTAGAATCATAGATAAACTTACTAAGCTGGGCATTAATCCCTACATCACTTGATGGGTTGCCAATTGGCTTACTGACAGAACCCACACTGTAAAAGTAGCTGACTCCAAATCCAGCTCCAGACAAGTGACAAGTGGAGTACCTCAGGGTTCAGTCCTGGGACCTCTCTTGTTTGGCATCTACTTCTCTGAAGTGCAGGCCAACACTAAGGGACTCTGGCTAGCAAAGTTTGCAGATGACTGCAAACTGGGAGCCATTATTGAATCCCCAAATGATGTCGATACTGTACAAAAGGGCCTTACAGAAACAAATGCTTGGTGCCAGAGCCATGGACTCAAGCTCAATGCCAAGAAATGTATAGTTATCCCCTTTGGGAAAAAACATGTACACGTGAATTATCACATAGGTGGCAGTACACTAAACACCGAAAGTGTGATAAGAGACTTAGGGACACAGGTGGACAGTGGTCTCACCTTCAATAACCACATCGCCACAACAGTCAGGAAATCCTTCTATGTGGCACACCTCATCACTAAGGGCTTTTCATCCAGAAAAAAATAGGTCATTGTCCAACTGTACTCATCCCTCATTGAACCCATTATAGAATACAATGCCACATTTGGTATGTACCTCTCAAGACATCTGCAACAACTGGAAAGGCAGCAGAAATTCCTCATTAAAAGAATCACAGGCCTAAAGCAGATGCACTATGCTGACTGCCTTAAAAAAACTCCAGCTATATTCTGTTGCATATCGTCTTCTCTGAGGCGATCTCTGCTTAACATACAAGGCCATGTCAAACCCAGAGCTGTTGGACATGCTACACTTAAAGATATCCCAATCCCTAAGAGCCACATGGTCCAGGGATCTAAACCTTGTCATCACAATAAACAAAACATGCTGGAGGGATAGGTTCCTGACCCAGAGACTCCCCAGACTCTGGAATAGACTGCCCATACATGTCAAGCAGAGCACCTCTTTGGCCCTCTTCAAAAGGAACCTTGATGACTGAATGGGAGAAAGGAAATTCACCCCAGGGATCAAGTCAATCACCCTGCTAGACAGGGGTCCTGGGAAGTAAATAGTGTGGGAAGAAATAGCCATGGAATTGTTATGGCTAGGCTTGTATAGGCCCTAGGGCCAATAGCCTAGTACCAGCCTATGAACCTATGAACCTATAATTGTCCTATATAGCTAATCTACTACATTTTGCAATGTTATAAAGCTTTTTGTACTGTTTCACCGTATTTGTGTACTGTTATATAATGTTTTAACTGTATTTTTCATTGCTGTAATTGCATTTCTACCAAATAACTTAACTGTAAACTGCTTTTTCCATACTGAGAGTTGTATTATCTGTTTGTGAGTGCTCTCTGTGTGCTTTTCTGTGCATTTTTTGAGATGTTTATGTGTTCTAGTTAGGTATCATATAACTGATTTATTTGCAGTTAATAACATTTTCTAGAGTCTCCTTGCTCCTTTATCTGTTTAAAACTTTCATTTAGTGGCTAGAGCTAGTATCTGTAATAGTGAACATTACATTAATTGCATTTTTACTGAGTCACTAACTTGTAAAGTGCTTTTACATACTCAGACTTGCATTTTCTGTTTGTGAGTGCTCTATCTGTGCTTTTCTTTCCTGACTTTCTCTAGCAGGAGTGATTGGTTCTAAGAGTTGGGGCTAGCAAGACTGAATAGTAATTCGAGCTTTTTAAGCCTTCCATCATTTCTGGTATATAAACCCAATGTCTCCAGTGGGCTGTGCTTGTATTTCCAGGCTGTGGAATGGTGATTCATCACTGGGACAAAGCAAAAATTCCTTAAGATTCCAAGAGCAGAATAAGTTATTTCTTACATTTATTTAATTGCACTTCTTTAACACTTATAATTGTCCTATACAGCTAATCTACTATATTTTGCACTGTTATAAATCTTTTTTGTGCTGTTTCACTGCATTTGTGTACTATTTTATAATGTTTAAACTGTATTTTTCATTGCTGCAATTGCATTTTTACTGAATTACTTAACTGTAAACTGTTTTTTTCCATATTGAGAGTTGTATTTTCTTCTGTGAGTGCTCTTTCTGTGCATTTTTTGTGATGTTTCTGTGTTCTAGTCAAAAATTCCATTTAGTGGCTAGAGTTACTATCTGTAATAGTGTTCATTACATTAATTGCATATTTACTGAGTTACTAAATTGTAAACTGCTTTTACATACTGAGACTTGCATTTTCTTTTGTGAGTGCTCAATCTCTGCTTTTCTGTGCATTTATTGTGAGGTTTCTGTGTTCTATTCAGGTAGCATAATCTGGATAGAGGCCTGCTGTTATCCAGGCCTGGTTGTTTTGTTTGTTGAGTTTCCTGTGTTTCTGGCAGTTGTCTTATAGTTCATAGTTCATAGTTCATTACTAAGCTAACTGCCCTTGTGAGCCATTTTAAGCCTAGCCAATTATCCCTTGTGAGACTCAAACCCTGCACCTTGTGTTTGTAAGGCAAACACTTTAGCAATTAAGCCATCCTCCCACCTGGTGATAGTGTCCTGTCTTCTTTGTATTGAGAGTAACATGGTTTCCTGACCTTCTCTAGCATGAGTGATTGGTTCTAATAGTTGGGGCTAGCAAGACTGGATAGTAATTTGAGCTTCTAGATTCTTCCATTCTTTCTGGTATATAAATCCTGTGTCTGCAGGGGGCTGTGCTTGTAATTAACAGGCTGTGGAATGATGATTCATTACTGGGACAAAGCAGAAATTCCTTAAGATTCCAAGAGCGGAATAAGTTATTTCTTACACTTATTTCATTGAATTGAACTTCTTTAACACTTATAATGTCCTATACAGCTACTCTACCACATTTGCACTGTTTTAAAGCTTTTTGTACTGTTTTACCCCATTTGTGTATTGTTTTATAATGTTTTGATTGTATTTTTCATTGCTGTAATTGCATTTATTCTGAATTACAATGTTAAACTGTTTTTTCATACTAAGAGTTGTATTTTCTGATTGTGAGTGCTCTATCTATTTTTTTAAGTGTATTTTTTGTGAGGTTTCTGTGTTCCAGTCAGGTATCATATAACTGATTTGTTTGCAGTTAAAAGCATTCTCTACAGTTTCCTTTCTCTTTTATCTGTCTAAAACTTTAATTTATTTGGCTAGAGCTAGTAGCTATAATAGTGTTCATTACTGTAATTGCATTTTTACTGAATTATTAAATTGTAAACTGCTTTTACATACTGAGACTTGTATTTTCTGTTTGTGTGTGCTCTAGCTGTGCTTTTCTGTGCCTTTCTTGTGACATTTCTGTGTTCTATTCATGAGCATAATCTGTATAGAGACTTGCTGTTATTCAGGCCTGGTAGTTTTGTTTGTTGAGTTTCCTGTGTTTCTGGCAGACAAATTATGCTGATAGGGTCTTGTCTTTTTTGTTATTGAGAGTAACAGGGTTTCCTGACCTACTCTAGCATGAGTCATTAGTTGTGAGACCAGTGGCTAATAGCACCTGGTAGCAATTTGAGCTTCTTGATTCTTTCATCCTTTCTGGTATATAAACCCTGTGTCTGCAGGTGGCTCTCCTTGTATTTACCAGGCTGTGGAATGGTGATTCATCAGTGAGACAATGCAGAAATTACTTAAGATTCCAAGAGCAGAATAAGTTATTTATTTCATTTATTGCATTGAATTGCACTCCTTTAACACTCATAATTGTTTTATACAGCTAATCTACATTATGACTGTTATAAAGGTTTTTTTGATGTTTCTCTGCATTTGTGTACTGTTGTATAACATTTTACTGTATTTTTCATTGCTGTAATTGCATTTTTACTGAATTACTTTACTGTAAACTGATTTTTTGTACTTAGAGTTGTACTTTCTGTTTGTGAGTGCTTTATCTGTGCTTGTCTGTTCATTTGTTGTGAGGTTTCTGTGTTCTAGTTTGGTATCATATACCTGATTTGCTTGCATTCAAAAGCATTCTTTAGAGGTTCCTTGCTCCTTTATCTGTTTAAAACTAATTTAGTGGCTAGAGCTACTAGCTGTAATAGTGTTCATTATTTTAATTGCATTTCTACTGAATTACTAAATTGTAACTGATTTAACATACTGAGACCTGTATTTTCTGTTTATGAGTGCTCTAGCTGTGCTTTCCTGGCATTTCTTGTAATGTTTCTGTGTTCTATTCAGGTAGCAAAATCTGTATAGAGGCCTGCTGTTATCCAGGCCTGGTAGTTTTGTTTGGTGATTTTCGTGTGTTTCTGGCAGTTATCTTCTGCTGATAGTGTCCTGTCTTCTTTGTTAGTGAGAGTAACAGGGTTTCATGACTTTGTCTAGCACAAGTGATTGGTTCTAGAAGCAGGGGCTAGCAGGACTGGTTAGTAATTCAAGCTTCTAGATTCTTCCATCCTTTCTGGTGTATAAACCCTGTGGTACAGGGGGCTGTGTTTGCATTTTCCAGGCTGTGTAATGGTGATTCATCACTAGGACAAAGAAGAAATTATTTTTAATTCCAAGAGCAGAATAAGTTGCTGCTTATATTTCTTTCATTGAATTGCACTTCTTTAACACTTATATTGTGCTATACAGCTAATTTACTACATTTTGCACTGTTATAAATCTTGTTATAACTGTTTCACTGTATTTGTGTCTGTTTTATGTTTTAACTGTATTTTTCTTTGCTGTAATTGTATTTTTACTGAATTACTTAACTGAAAACTGCTTTTTCATACTGCGAGTTGTATTTCCTGTTTGTGAGTACTCTATCTGTGCTTCTCTGTGCATGTTTTGTGAGGTTTCTGTGTTCTAGTCAGGTATCATATAACTGATTTGTTTGCAGTTAAAAGAATTCTCTATAGTCTCCTGCTTCCTTTATCTCTTTAAAACTTTCATTTTGTGGCTAGAGCTAGTATCTATAATAGTGTTCATTACATTAATTGCATTTTTACTGAGTTACTAAGTTATAAACTTTTACATACGGAGACTTGCATTTTCTTTTGTGAGTGCTCAATCTGTGCTTTTCTGTGCATTTATTGTTAGATTTTTGTGTTCTATTTAGGGAGCATAATCTAGATAGATGCCTGCTGTTATCCAGGTCTGTTAGTTTTGTTTCTTGAATTTCCTGTGTTTTTGGCAGCCGTTTTCTGCTGATAGTGTCCTGTCTTCTTTGTATTGAGAGTAATAAGGTTTCCTGACATTCTCTAGCCTGAGTAATTGGTTTTAAGAGTTGAGGCTAGCAAGACTGGATAGTAATTTGAGCTTCTAGAGTCTTCCATCCTTTCCAGTATATAAATCCTGTGTCTGCAGGGGCTGTGCTTTTATTTACCAAGTTGTGGAATGGTGATTCATCACTGGGACAAAACAGAAATTTCTTAAGATTTCAAGAGCAGAATAAGTTATTTCTTACATTTGTTTCATTGAATTGCACTTCTTTAACATGTATAATTGCCCTAAACAGCTAATCTTTTACATTTTGCACTGTTTAAAATCTTTTTTTACTGTTTCACTGCATTTATGTACTGTTTTATAATGTTTTAACTGTATTTTTCATTGCTGTAATTGCCTTTTTATGGCATTCCTTAACTGTAAACTGCTATTTTATACTGAGTGTTGTATTTTCTGTTTGTGAGTGCTCTATCTGTACTTTTCAGTGCATCTTTTGTGAGGTTTCTTTGTTCTAGTCGAGTATCATATAACTGATTTGTTTGCATTTAAAATCATTCTCTATAGTCTCCTTGCTCTTTTATCTGTTTAAAACTTTCATTTAGTGACTAGAGCTAGTAGGTGTAATAGTGTTCATTACTGTAATTGCATTTTTACTGAATTATTAAACTGT
The DNA here is from genome assembly GCF_019279795.1 of Protopterus annectens. NCBI lineage: Eukaryota > Metazoa > Chordata > Ceratodontiformes > Protopteridae > Protopterus > Protopterus annectens. Next base: position 1,070,758,748 of record NC_056735.1, on the reverse strand, counting down.
AAAATGCTTTTTCATACTGAGACTTGTATTTTCTGTTTGTGAGTGCTCTGCCTGTGCTTTTCTGTGCATTTATTGTGAGGTTTCTGTGTTCTACTCAGGTAGCATAATCTGGATAGAGGCCTGCTGTTATCCAGGCCTGGTAGTTTTGTTTGTTGATTTTCCTGTGTTTCTGGCAACCATCTTCTGCTGATCATGTCTTGTCATCTTTGTTATTTAGAGTGGTTTTCTGCCCTTCTCTTAGCATGAGTGAGTCTCCTTGCTCTTTTATCTGTTTAAAACTTTCATTTAGTAGCTAGAGCTAGTTGCTGTAATAGTTTCCCTCCCACCCTCTCTTTTGGTATCTTGTTCTTTTACTTGGTGGTTTTGCAGTTGCCTTCCCATACTATAAATTTGATCTGGGACACTCCGTCCAGTCTAGTGTCATTAACTCATTCTAAGTAATACAGAGAGAAAATTTGAGAAGGCCAACCCACACAGGCTCTTAACCTTGAGTTATCTTCTGTTCCTGCTTTCTCCCTTTCCACTTTACAAAAAAAAAAAAAGAAAAATATATATATTTTGCTAGAATCTCCTTGTATTCTGACTGAGTGTACTTCTCAGCTGATAAGTATCTTTTCTGGCACTTTTTAAATGTTTAGATTTGAATAAAACAATAATTGAATTTAGTTCATAACACAGTTTGAATAAATTACATTTATTTAAACTGTATTTGCTGTAATATTGGTACACACTCAAGTGTGTTAGCTTGCTCTTCACTGCAATTGTTTTTAGTGCTGTTTAGCTGCTTTTCTGTAGGAAAAAAAAATATATATATATATATATATATATTCTAAGCATGTTTCCTGCCTTTCCTGTAACTAGCCTAGAATTGCTCTATCCAGAACTGTTTGTAAGCTTCTGAGCCCCCCAACCCTTTCTTAGTTGAATGGAAGCCTTCTAGCTTATCAGTGAGAGTGGTAAGCACTAGGTAGCCTATCTACCACAAAAGGAATAGTTTCTGGCCCAAAAATTGTAGTTATTTGTCATTTGGGCAGTTTTTCCATCTCTATCAACTTTTCTTGTTTAAAAGCCCATGTTTGCAATTTTCTCACCTTTCCTGTAATTAATCTAGTCAAGATACAGATTTGTTGTATCTAGGACTGTACTGTATGTAAGCTTCTGAGCTCACCAAGCCTTTCTGTGTTGAAGGGAAGCATTCTAGCTTATCAGTAGGAGTGGTAAGCACTAGGTAGCCTATTTATCACATGAGGAGTGGTTTCTGGCTGAGAAATTGTAGTTTATTGGCCATTTGGGCAGTTTTGGCATCTCTTTCAACTTTCTGGTTTAAAAGCCCACTTTTGTGCTTGTTTCCCACCTTTCCTGTAACTAGTCTAGTCCAGATACAGACTTGCTCTATCCAGGACTGTTTGTAAGCTTGCGAGTGGTGCCAAAGTCTGCTCTTCAATTTTTCTCTTAGATCTGCTAGATCTCTCCTCTCCTGCACTTTTACTAGATTATTAGTCTAGCACTTTACCGGACTTCTTGTAACAATTGTTGTAGCACACAAAAGTGCTAACAGCACTAATCATTCTATAAGGAAACAGCTCCAGTACTTATTATTAATGCCTACCCCTCCAGGCATGTCTAAAGGTCAGGTCCCTGTACTTTTTCCCATTAACCTATTTCCTATTAACCTGTTGAACTTGGGCATCCTGAGCCAATGTAGCAACTGCCTCATGTACACCAACAACCCTCTCCACTTAGGTTCATAGGTTCATAGGTTCATAGGTTCATACTAGGCTATCTGCCCTACGGCATTTATAAGCCTAGCCAGAATGTGTTTGGCTTTCGCCACCCATTTTCAATTTATTTTGCTATGCCCTTTTTCAAGGTTAGTATACTGTGCCTCTGTCTAACAGTGACACAGAAGTGATACCCGGGGTAAACCTATGATCTCCCGTCCACTCATCAAGATTCCTCTTGAAGAGAGTCAATGAGGGACTCTGCCTAACCTGGACTAGGATTTTATTCCAGAGTGAAGGGAGCCTCTGGGTTATGAATCTGTCCCTCCAGCATGTCCTATTTATTTCAGTGCTGAGGTTCAAGTCTCTCGAGCGCGTAGCTCGATGGGATTTGGATTTTCTGAGGTGCAGCATGTCCATTAATTCCGGGTTGGACGTGGCTTTATATGTCAGGCACAGATCGCCTCTGAACAGGCGGTATGCCACTGAGTAAAGCTGGAGTTTCTTTAACCGGGCAGCATATGGCATCTGTTTGAGCCCTTTGATCCTCTTGGTGAGGTACTTTTGGGGTCTTTCCAGTTGCTGCAGGTGTCTGGTAAGGTACATCCAAAAGGGGTATTGTACTCAATTATGGGCCTGATGAGGGATGAGTAAAGAGGCACGATGACCTCCCCTGATCTAGATGTGAATCCTTTCATGATTAGGTGGGCTATATAAAATGTTTTTCTAACCACTTTGGCCACATGGTTGTCAAATGAGAGATTGCTATCAACTTGGGTCCCCAGGTCCCTAATTACTTCTTCTGTACTTAATGGATTACCACCTATGTGGTAATTTGTGGGCACTTTGTTTTTGCCAAAGGGGATGACTATACACTTTTTGGCATTTAGCTTGAGGCCATGGCTCTGGCACCAGTTGTCTGTTTCTATGAGGCCCTTTTGGAGGATACTTGTGTCGGCTGGAGAGTTGATTATGGCACCCAGTTTGCAGTCATCTGCGAACTTGGTCAGCCACAATCCTTCCATGTTGGCCTTTACCTCTGAGAAATATATACCGAACAAGAGAGGTCCCAGGACTGAGCCTTGTGGGACACCGCTTGTAACTGGTTTGGAGTCTGACATGTCTCCAGCAATTCTAACTATGTGGGTTCTGTCCTTGAGCCAGTTTGCAATCCATCTAGTGATATAGGGGTTTATATTTAAGCTGGTGAGCTTATCTATAATGCCTGAGTGGGGTATTCTATCGAAGGCTTTTGCGAGATCCAGGTAGGCTGTGTGGACCACCTTCCCCTCATCATTGGCCTTGGTGACTGTTTCAAAGAAATCAACCAGGTTTAAGAGGCAGGATCTGCCCTTAACAAAGCCAAACTGGGTAGGATCCAGTGTCTGTAGGTCCCCAATATCTTTATTTATGAGGTCCATGATGATCCTTTCCATAGCTTTGCAGACCAAGCTAGTCAGGCTCATGGAGCGATAGTTTCCAGGATCTGTTGAGGCACCACCTTTATGGAGAGGGACCACTGTTGCTGTATGCCACTCTTTGGGCACATATCCTGTAGTATGGCTGAGATTGAACAGTAGTTTTATGTTTGGGTTTAGCTGTTCTTGGAGTTCATGTAGGATGCAGCCCGGGACACCATCTGGTCCCATTGATGCTGTGTTTTTTGCTTTGGAGAGGGTGGCTCTAACCTGAGCATCTGAGATGTCAGGGGGGCAGCACTCTGCTGGGATAGATATTTGCCCTTTTGGTGGGGGGGGAGAAGTTTGCGCTGAACCTGTCAGCTAGGATGTTGGCAATGTCTGTGGGTTCAGTGTATTTTTTGTCATTTTGCACTAATTCTGAGCATATCTCGGAATTACCACCCAGGTTCCTAACATAACTAAAGAAAGCCTTGTGATTATCCTTAGTGTCCTGTGCAATTTTTCTCTCGAAGCTGGCCTTAGACAATTTTATGAGTGCCTGTAGTTTTTTGCTAATACTGATCAGTGATGCCTTCCCTTTTTGGGATTTTGCTCTATCATTTAGTAGCTTCCTCCTTCTATTGTATAGTTTGTTTATGGCTGGGGTCCACCAGACAGGACATCTGCCTTTGGAGGATTGGGTCTTATAGTTTCATAGTTTCATAGTATAGTACTAGGCTATCTGCCCTGGGGCATTTGTAAGCCTAGCCATAGTGATGTGGCTTTTGCCACCCCATGAAATGGTACAAAAATGTACAGAATAAATCTAGAATACTGTGCCTCTGTCTAGTAGTGACACAATGAAGGTCCCCTTATATAATAGAATTAGTTTACTGTGCCCCTGTCTAGCAGTGACACAGATGTGACCCCTGGGGTAAACTTACGATCTCCCATCCACTCATCAAGATTTCTCTTGAAGAGAGTCAATGAGGGGCTCTGCCTAATATGAACTGGGATCCTGTTCCAAAGCATGGGAAGCCTCTGGGTTATGAATCTATCCCTCCAGCATGTCCTATTCATACTTGTGCCGAGGTTTAAGTCTTTAGCTCTCATGGTCCTGATGGATTTGGATTTTTTGAGGTGGAGCATGTCCATCAGATCCTGATTGGACATGGCCTTGTACGTCAGGCAGAGATCACCTCTGAGCAGGCGGTATGCTACTGAATAGAGCTGAAGTTTCTTTAGTCTGGCAGAATAAGACATATGTTGGAGACCCTTGATCCTTTTGGTGAGGTACTTTTGTGGTCTCTCCAGCTGTTGCAAATGCCGGGTTTTATTCTTTATTTTTATAAAATTTTAGAATATTTTTATTTATTTTTTCTTGGTTTTATTTGGGATCGCATGATCCATGCATTCCTGAAGGTGTTCATAGAATGCGTTTATAAAGGATTCTGCGGTCTGGGCCATATTTTTCACAGGCCCAGAGGCTTTGAAGGATTCCACCTCGGTTTTGAGGAGTGTGAAATTTGCTTTAGAGAAGTTTTTCACTGTGGTTTTCTGGGCAGGGGGTGGGGTCGGGATGTGAATATCCAGTGAGATTAGTTTATGGTCTGATCTTACCAGTGAGGGATACACTTCTGGTCTGGAGCATAGAGTCCCCATGTTGGTGATGATCAGGTCCAGTATGTTTTCCCCTCTTGTGGGAGTGGTAACAAGTTGTTCCATAGCATTTGAGTTTATAAATTCTAGGAACCTTTGGGCTAGGGTGTTGGAGCTAGAGTAATGCTCCCAGTCTATGTTTGGGTAGTTGAAGTCACCCAATATAATGGTGTTTGGAGAGGCCTTCATATTTTCCAGTGTTCTCAGAAAGGCCGAGTGGGGTTCCTGGGTTTGGGAGGGTTGTCTGTAGCAGGCTATAAACTGGAAGGCAGTTTTACCCACTGTTAGTTGCACATGGATAGTCTCTGATGCTTCGTGCTTTGCCACTAACCTGGAGGTGTGGGTATCTTTGATGAATATCAATACTCCCCCTCCTTTTGTGGTTCGGTCCAAGTTTTGGGGCCGAAAAGCTCGGTATGAGGTATAACCTGGTAGTGCTGGGGTGCTCTCGGGAGCCCTGAACCAGGTTTCTGTTACTGCACAGATATCGATGTTCTCCATGCTAAGGAGAGTTTCGAGTGCATGCATTTGAGGTTTAGACTTCTGGCGTTGAGTAGCATTACTCTTAGTTTCTTATCCCTTGTGATACCTATGGAGGTGGGTTTGTCTTTTGAGCCTTGCCTAAAAAAGGCACTATGGGGTTAGCAAGAGCCTTTGCCAATATCCGAAAGCCCAGGGGTGACAGGAGCAAGCCGTTCCTAGCAAAGCATCGTGGCTTGTCGAGCATATTATCCCAAGCTGACAGGCATTGGATCCCCTTTGAATGACACCAGTACTTAAGCCAATTGTTGAAATTGATCATCTTGTCTTCATATTGTGGCATCATTCTTGGTGAGGGTAAGCTGCTACTCAAGGTCAGGGTCATACCGGCCTAGGCTACATGCTCAGAGAGTTCCTTTATGTCTCTTTTCATGTAGTCCAGGGAGGTACGTCTCAGGTCATTTACACCAGCATGGACAATGACTGAGTCATATTTGTACTTGCCTTGGAGAGACCTGAGTGCTTGTGTTATGTGGCGGATCCTAGCGCCCGATGGGCTGCTCACCGTGACCCTCTCCTTGTTCAGCCTGGTGAGCGGGACGTCAGTGTGCCTGACGATAGAGTCACCTATTACAAGTGTATCAGGTGTGTTGTTTAGTCTTAAGGGCTGTGACTGTTCGGCACACTGGCTTAGTGAGATATGTGTTGCACGTGTTTTGTTTTGGGGTAGCGGTTGCTTGGGTGTCTACTTTGGAGGTCTCTGCTGCTTAGGCAGATCTTTATTTAGAGCCTCCAAGTATGTTTTTGTGTGATTATGTGTTTGGTTTGCTGTCGTGGTAGGTCTATGTGAGACTGGAATTGTAGTGAGTGTGGTTTCCTTCTCCTCCTGACTGGTTATGCCAGTACTGAGTTGAGAGAGCTTAGCCTCCAGTTTGGCTATATGGTTGCATCTCTCACATGTGTTGGAATTTGTTGGGAGGAGGAGAGGGTTGTCTGTGTACATGAGGCAGTTGTAACATTGCCTCAAGATTCCCAGATTCACCAGCTGGACCGGAGAGGAGATTGACAACTGACCTTTGGACATGCTAGAATAATATTGGGAATTCCTTAATAATTGAAAACAAGGGCCAGTGGGGAGTGAGGGTGCAGTGCTTTTAATATTTAGTAATTTTTAGTTTTTATCTCCCAACACTCAGACTTGCGGGAGATGCATTTATATATCCAAATTGGATGTCGTGTACTCTCCAGCCAAGACCTGAATAGCTGGTCAAGAGGAGAAGGTCAACACTTGCATCACACCAGATGGAACACATAGCCCTCCAGAACACATACCAGCACTGCCTTCACATAAAACACAAACCACACACCCACCTTCACAGAGGCTCTCAATAAAAATCTACCGAAAAGCAGAGACCTCCAAGGTAGAAACACACTCAACCGCCACAAAACTAATCATGAGACACATAACTCTCCTAAATAGAGGGCCATTCAACCAAAGCCCCTAAGGCAAAACAGCATGCCTAACACACTAGGTATAGGTGCCTCACTTAATAGGTTGAATATGGAGAAAGTAACAGTCAGCTGCCTGTCAGGTGCCAGGATCCACCACATAATGCATGCACTCTGGTCCCTCAACAACAGGTACAAATATGACTCTGTCATTGTACATGTGGGTGTGAATGACCTGAGACATACCTCCCTGGACTACATGAAAAGAGACATGGAGGAGCTCTTGGATTATGTAGCACAGGGGATATTACCGTAGCCCCGAGCAGCATCCTACCATCACCCAGAATGATACCACAGTACAAGCAGAAAAGTTTCTGGTGTCATTCTAAGGGGATCCAGTATCTGTCTGCCTGGGATGACAGACCTCGATGCTTTGCCAGAGATCACCTGCATCTGTCATGACTGAGCTTCTGGATATTGGCCAAGGCTCTTGCCACCCCTATAGTTCCTTTTTTAGGCAGTGCTCCAAAGACCAAATTTCCACCGTAACAGCTAGAAATAAATCCAAACTGACGATCATGCTACTCAATGCTAGAATTCTAAATCTCAAAATGCACTCGCTCAAAGCACTCCATAAAATGGAGAACATCTACATTTGTGCTGCAACAGAGACCTGGTTTAAGGCAGCAGAAAGCACCCCTGCACTACCAGGCTATAACTCATTCCAGACCTTTCAGCCCCAGAACTTGGAACAAAGCTCCAAAGGTGGTGGTGTTTCCATATTCATAAAGGATGCACACACCTCCAGAATGGTAGCCCAACCTAACGCATCAGAGATAATTCAGGTGAAGCTAACATTGGGTAAGACAGCGATTCAGGTCATAGCCTGCTATAGGTCCCCAACTATGTCCCAAGACTCACACTCCACATTGCTAAGCACCCTGGAGAATATTAGGGTCCAACCTAACACTCTCTTACTGGGTGACTTCAACTACTCCTCTATTAACTGAGAAAACTACTCATGTACCAATACACTTGCCCGTTTCCTGGAATTCATTAATTGCAATGCCCTGGACCAGCTCATTCTTACCCCCATTAGATGTAGCAACATCCTTGACCTGGTCATTACCAACATGGGTGACCATTGCTCTACACCAATAGTCAACTCCTCCCTAGTTAGATCTGACCACAAATGAATCACCTTGGAAATCTACATCCCTCCCACCCACCCCACAAAGGTAACCAGCATGAAAAACTTCTCCAAAGCTAACTTTGGGCTCCTAAAAACAGAGGTGGCTAACTTCACGGCACCCATGCAAATGGAGAATAGTTGCATGACCACCAAATCATACACCAATGCACTGTACGAACACATACAGAAATGCATGGATCTCATCATACCCAATAGAACCAAGATGCTATCCTCCAAAAAAAGAAAGCGAATATGGTGGTCCCCTGCCATAAGCAAACTCAACAACAGAAGGAGGAAACTGATGCAGAATAAGGTGTAGTCCCAAGACTGGAAAAACTCCCTTATCAGCCTCAAGAAAAAGTTGCAATCCCTCATCAAATCCTCTAAAGTTAGCTATGAAAACAGAATTGCAGCAGATAGTAAAGACAACCACAAGGCCTTCTATAGTTATGTAAAGAATCTCCATGGCAATATCCAGATTTGCTCTGAGCTACTGCACAATGGTACCCTCTATATCGAGTCAACAGATATTGCCAATATATTGACCGACAGATACAGTGCCAACTTTACCCGTCTCACCCCCCCCCAAGGACCAATCACAATATCAGTAGATTGTCAGACACCCAGTATTACTGCTGCACAGGTTAATACAGCACTGTCCAATGCCAAGAATACAGCTTCTGTGGGACCTGATAATATCCCTGGCTGTGTTCTACATGAACTACAGAATGAACTGGCACCTCACCTGTGTGCCCTGTTCAATCACAGCCTCACCTTAGGCTTTGTCCCTACCGAATGGTGCACTGCTACAGTCATCATTTTCCACAAAGAAGGAACAAGTACAGACCCTGGGAACTATCAGCCCATTAGCCTGATGAGTCTGATACGCAAAGTTATAGAATGCATAATCATGGACCTAATAAACAAGGATATAGGGAATCTCCAAACTCTGAATCCCACACAGTTTAGTTTTGTGAAGGGTAGATCATGCCTGCTCAACTTGGTTGACTTCTTTGAGTCAGTCAACAGAGCTGTCGATGAAGGCAAGGTGGTTCATGCAGCCTACCTTGATTTGGCCAAAGCCTGTAATACCATTTCCCACTCAGGAATCATATCAAAACTCACTAAGTTAGGCATCAACCCCTATATCACTAGGTGGGTTGCAAACTGGCTCACAGAACCCACAGTGTGAAAGTAGCTGACTCCAAGTCAGACTGCTGACTAGTCACTAGTGGAGTCCCACAGGGTTTAGTCCTGGGTCCTCTCCTGTTTGGTATCTACTTGTGTGAAGTCCAGGCCAACACAAAGTGATTTTGGCTGACAAAGTTTGCAGACGATTGCAAGTTGGGAGCTATGATTAACTCCCCAAGTGATGTTGACATCCTACAGAATGGACTCACTGAGACCAATGAGTGGTGTCAGAACCTTGGCCTTAACTCAATGCCAAAAATGTGTCATCATCCCCTTTGGGAAAAACCCAGTTCCCATGAATTATCACATTGTTGGTAGTCCACTGAACACAGAAGGCATTATAAGATATCTGGAAACACAGGTTGACAGCAACCTCTCTTTTGATTACCACGTTGCCACTGTGGTCAGAAAGTCCTTCTATGTGGCATATCTCATTACTATGGGTTTTGCATCCAGGAAGAAAACAGTCATAGTTTCCCTCTACTCTTCCCTCATTAGGCCAGTCATTGAGTACAATGACCCATTTGGGATGTACCTCACCAGACACCTGCAACAACTAGAGAGGCTGCAAAAGTACCTCACAAAGAGGATCCTAGGCCTTAAACACTTGTCCTATATGGACAGATCCAAAAAACTATAACTATTCTCAGTCTCATATCACCTACTTAGAGGCGATCTATGCTTGACTTACAAAGCCATGTCTGACCCAGCTCTGTTAGAAATGTTACATCTAATGAAATCCCAATCCATGTTCAACACATGCTCCAGAGACAATCAACAGAATGTACTGGAGGGACAGGTTCATAATCCAGAGACCGCCCATTCTATGGAATAGACTTCCCATACATGTCAAGCAGAGCACCTTGCTGACCCTCTAAGATAAATCTCTATGAGTGGATGGGAAATAGAAAATTCACCCCATGGTTAACTCCAGTGGCTTTACTCGACAAAGGCACTGGGAACTGTCAGATGGCACAATGCCAAGGTAATCATATGGCTAGGCTTGTAAAGGCCCAGGGCAATTAGCCTAGTACACACCTATGAACCTATGAACCTATGAACCTATGAGGAGAAGCCATAAGCTACAAAAAGATTGGGAAGCAAAGTGGCCGTAAGAGTTGAAGAAAAGTAATCTGCTTAAGCTAGGTAGATGAGTAGGATAACAGAGTCAGCTTTGGTGTAAGTGCTTTTTAACTCATTATAGCTAAGTGATGCCTCCAGGTGTTTCTGCAGTTAAATCCTACAGATGCCTGTAGGTATCAACTATTTCTTGCTCATATTTTTAAATATCACAGCAAACAAGTAGCACAGACAGACTGCTTAGATTCACTTTAAAGTTCTCAGTGGGATGAACACAATGCTGCTGACAAAATGTATGTACCTTGAGTTGTTGCTGAGATATTGCAAGTTGTTCATAAAATATAAAAAAGTTAATAGTTATTGGGTTTACTCTGACTTATAAAATCCAGTTTAAGACTTAGAACCTAAAGGATACTACCATTGTAAAATAGTTTTTGCTGAAGAGTTTGCCCTTTACATTTCTTTAGTAACCTCTGTGGTTCCAGAGATATGAACATTTGTTTGAAATATGAGGACATAGTTTTCTTTTGATTGATTTTTAAGTATGTAACCAGAACTCCAGCACTAATAAATTTTGGGATAGTTAGATGAGCTAGAGTTATTTCTAAGTATGTATGTTGGTACAGAAAAGGAGAGAGACTAGGAGAGAAAGAGGGCTTTGCGATGTAATGTATGTGTGTTTGTGATGGCACTGGGATATGATGTGGGAATATTATGGTAGTCAGTGTAGTGATCTAGTGTTGTAAGTATACAAAGCAATAGCAATTGACTTGCTGTCATTGCAAGTTGAGATGGTGAGAGCTTAGATGGTGGGTAAAAGAAGGAGGAGGTTTGGTGATTTTAACTAGGAATATGTGTTTTTATTGACTGTCATGCAACTTTGCTTTACTTTAAAAAAACACATTTTTTATTAACATATTAAAATTTGATTTTTCTGTGAAGCAATTCCATTTAAATTACTTCTTGGGGCTGGAAAAGTATATTAGAGTACTTTTACTATGTTTGTATTGGGAAGAATGACTTTATACTAGTTTTCAACAAAAGGCCAGCAATGTGCGATCCAGAAGTAGAAAATAGAAAATAATTAGGTCACATACATATAGATGGCTAAATAATAACCCTTTATTAGACAGACCGGTTTTGGCAACCAATGCCTTCTTCAGTGTATGAAAAATTCACCAAAAATCCCAACAATTTATAGACACACCCCACCTGTGAGACTGATGGAAAATGCAACCAGTATATATTTAAAGAGAAAGAACCCAAAATATAAACTGAAGTTATACATGATAGTAAACGCAACCATATCTTGACAATATGTGGCAAATGTAACATAAAAATAGGTAGAACATTGAAAATTGTAAAATAAAAAATAAAAAATATGTTATGAACTGACCCCAACACATTGAATTATATAACATAAAAGTAGATGCATATCACTTATGGTGTAGTTATACTGAGAACATATATCATACATGCTGTCATAACCATAAAGAACATCACATCCAAAGCATGAAAAAAAAGGGCAATGAATGTTCCAACAGAAACATGTGGTTAACAATTGATGATATGGCCGAATTCGAAAATCCGTGCTTAGTCCAGTGTTCCAATATAATTCTTTTTGCTATAATCGCATCTGGTATGTCCATATGCCTTTGGCTCTCCTCCATCAGACCCTATATGACACATTAAGAAGGCTATGAAAAAATATGAGAGATAGAGGCAAACAGATTACTATAAACCAATATTCATAAACATTCATGATGTAAATAAGATATACAAATCAATATGTTTAAAAGCATAAAACATAAATTGTACCAACCTATATCCTCATATTTATAAATGGTCATTTAGTCCTGGAGGGAATAGGGCGCCCAATGTAATGATCCAATGTTGTTCCTTATGAGTAAGTATTTTATGCCATCCCTGGGGATTACTACGGTCCCCCAGAATTCTATCTATAATTATAAAAGAAAATTGTGCATCAGGATGTTTCAAATTGTGCCTATATAAGGCATTGGTTTCCTTCCTAGTTTTGATGTCTGATCTGTGTTCATTGATGCGTGTGCTGAGTGGTCTAGAAGTTTGGCCTACATAAAAAGCTTGACACCGACAAGTTGCCAGATAGACCACCCAACTGCTGCTATAGTTACCAAATATTCTGCATTGATACACCTTACTGGTATTACGACTTGTAAATTCCTTACTTTTGTTGACTTGTTTACATGAACCACAATGGCCACAAGGGAATGTACCCACTAATACATCCCCTGACATAGTCAATTGTTGATATATCGCTCCCCCACTTTCTATGTGTTTGAAATGTGAAAAGAGAGAGCCAAGAGTTCTGCCTCTCCTATATGAGAAATGGCACTGTTGATCCAATATTGAGCTCAAATATTCATTGGCCATGAGAATATTCCAATGTCTATTACTAATACCCTTGATAACACTGGAATTTCTGCCAAAGGTAGTGACAAACCGGATGATATTCGTAGAACAATCCCTGGTTTGAGATTGATATCGTAACAAAGTGTTTCTCTCAATGTTATTAGTCCAGTTCCAGGCATTAAGAATGTATTGATGTCTGTAACCCCTATTGGCAAACCTATGATAAAGATCCAAGCCATCCCTATCAAAATCACCCTGTGTCGAGCTCAGGCGTTTGATACACATAAATTGGGACTTAGGGATGTTGCGGATGGTGTGGCCTGGGTGCATGCTGGAAGCATGCAACAAAGTGTTGTATTGGGGGTATTTGTGATAAGATCTCGTATTCAACGTATGATCTGTATTTCTGGTAACGGTAACATCCAAAAAATTGATGCTTTGAAGATCGTATGTTACCGTAAACTCAATTCCCCATACATTTTGATTGAGGTATTCGATGAATTCCTGTAAATACCTGACATCTGCCCGCCACACCATCCAGCAATCATCCAAGTACCTGCACCAAATGTCTATTTCCACCAGATAGATATTGTGCAGTGGATCATAGATCATGCATTCCTCAAAGAATGCCATGAACAAATCAGCATAAATGGGAGCAAAAGATGCTCCCATCGCCGTACCCTGCAATTGCCAATAGCATTGCCCTTGAAAATAAAAGACATTCTTATTGAGGACATGTTCCGTCATGCAGATAAGCAGTGTATTGAACCCAGGGGAGTATAGAGCAGCCCTGTCTAACCAATATTGTAAGGCCTGTAGGCCAGCCCAGTGTGGAATGCTAGTGTATAGGGCCTTAACATCCAATGAGCACATGAGCCAACCAGGCTCAAGTTGACAATCCTGTATGATCTGTAGAAATTGGGTCATATCCTGCAGTCTAGCCCTAACAAAACACAACAGTTGTTTGAGATAATGAGTAAGAAAGGCAGATAAAGGCTCAGTCAAGGACCCAATTCCTGATACAATCGGTCTGCCTGGAGGATTTGTAATGGACTTATGTATTTCTGGAAGTAAATACAAGATTTGCTTCTGAGGATCCTTGACAGTTAACTGAAAAACACATTTTTTGGTTATGATGCCCTCCTCAAGGGCAGGATTGAGAAAAGTGTCTATTTCCTGTTTAAAATGAGTGGTAGGATCATAGGTCATATACATATAACATATTTTGTCAGACAGTTGAGATTGGCCCTCATTCAAATATGAACTCATATCCATCACAACCACTGCACCACCCTTATCAGCTGGAAGGATGGCAATATTTTGATTCTCCCTTAGCTCATTTAGAGCAGTAGTTTCCTGTGTAGAAAGATTAGATCTCATTATGTCATATTCCCTATGCTCAAAGTGTAGGTCCCTAAGGACCACTTGCATGAAAACAGAAACATGTTTGTGCATAGGTGGTTGAAAATCAGACTTAATGAATCTAAACTCATCAGTTCTTTGAGAGTCTCGATCTGCAAAAAACAATTTCAAATTCAGGTTACGACAGAAGCTCATAACATCAGTGACAATGCTATATTCATTGCAAAAAAACCCAGGGATAAAACCTAAACCTTTATTGAGAAGTTGTAGATGCTGTACAGACAATGTTTCTTTGGACAAATTCAAAACATTTAGATTGACCCCTGATTTAGGTTAGGAAGTTCTGGATCAATCCCTCTAGGGAATTGGGCATATTTGCCACTTTTGTGTTTGCGTCCACCCCAACGCCTGGGACCATGTCTAAAGGGATTGCTCTATTGGATTTTTTTCTATGTGGTGAATCCTTGTTACTGGAACTATCATAATTGGTACATGAAGAATCCTCCCCTGAGGTGCTGGCACTGGTTTGATCCCTATTTTTCAAAATGGACTGTGGTCTTTTTTTGTTGAAGTTATTACTGGGAACATTAGATGTAGAACCAGAACTGGTACCCATAAATCTCACTGTTCTCTGGAAGTCAAAAGGACATCCCCTTTGGTAATCCATATAGTCTCTTTTGAACTTCTTTATTTTTCTATCTTTGGTAACTTTATCATGGTTTGTGAGTTCCTGTGATATTTTTTTAATAGAGTCTTGAAATGTAGATTGAGACTCAAATCTTTTGCAATCTAAACACATAGTTTTGACTTCCTGGAGGTTAGTATCAATCATACGCTCATAATATTGGGCCAGTATGTTGACAAAAAGCATGTACCCTTTCTGTAAGGCTTCACGCCACTCATTAGATAATCTATCTTCTTGTCTGCCAACCAATGGTTGTAGCCGAATTCTGAGACCCCTAGGGGCTATATTTTTATGAAGATATGCCCAGAACAAACGTAGGTGCCATATGTTTGATCTTAGGTTTTTAAGACCCTTGGAAAGGGAATTAAATGCCAATTCACAATTCAGGGCTGATTGTTCCCCTGATTCATTGGAATTGCTGCCTGGCAAGGCATGGATACCAAATATCCCAATATCCTCCCGATCGGCACACAATCCAGTTAGGATACTGTCCAGGTCCATGCTGGATATATGATATAAACCAAAAAAACAGAGACCACAAGCCAAGATAAAACACTGTAATAGAAAATCAATATTCAATAATAATATGTAGAGATAATGGGTATCAGCCCCTGTATCCCATCAAGATTCCCAACTGTATATCCAAAAATTATTATAAAAAAAGGGAAAAAATGCAGAGCCAGCACCGCAAGAAAAGATGTCATATGTCAAAACAGAAAACAGAAAACTGTATATGCAGTATATTCAACTTTGAACTTAAGGTTGATGACCTCTTATGGTGTAGGTCTATAATACAAACATCAAGAACACACAATTTGAAACATCCTGATGCACAATTTTCTTTTATAATTATAGATAGAATTCTGGGGGACCGTAGTAATCCCCAGGGATGGCATAAAATACCTACTCATAAGGAACAACATTGGATCATTACATTGGGCGCCCTATTCCCTCCAGGACTAAATGACCATTTATAAATATGAGGATATAGGTTGGTACAATTTATGTTTTATGCTTTTAAACATATTGACTTGTATATCTTATTTACATCATGAATGTTTATGAATATTGGTTTATAGTAATCTGTTTGCCTCTATCTCTCATATTTTTTCATAGCCTTCTTAATGTGTCATATAGGGTCCGATGGAGGAGAGCCAAAGGCATATGGACATACCAGATGCGATTATAGCAAAAGGAATTATATTGGAACACTGGACTAAGCACGGATTTTCGAATTCGGCCATATCATCAATTGTTAACCACATGTTTTCTGTTGGGACATTCATTGCCCTTTTTTTTCATGCTTTGGATCTGATGTTCTTTATGGTTATGACAGCATGTATGATATATGTTCTCAGTATAACTACACCATAAGTGATATGCATCTACTTTTATGTTATATAATTCAATGTGTTGGGGTCAGTTCATAACATATTTTTTATTTTTTATTTTACAATTTTCAATGTTCTACCTATTTTTATGTTACATTTGCCACATATTGTTAAGATATGGTTGCATTTACTATCATGTATAACTTCAGTTTATATTTTGGGTTCTTTCTCTTTAAATATATACTGGTTGCATTTTCCATCAGTCTCACAGGTGGGGTGTGTCTATAAATTGTTGGGATTTTTGGTGAATTTTTCATACACTGAAGAAGGCATTGGTTGCCGAAACTGGTCTGTCTAATAAAGGGTTATTATTTAGCCATCTATATGTATTTGACCTAATTATTTTCTATTTTCTACTTCTGGATTGCACATTGCTGGCCTTTTGCTGTTTACTTGGTTGGTTCGGCCGCGCATCTACCTACCTGCATAGCATTGTGTTGGGTTGTTTATACTAGTTTTAATATTTTACCAACTTGTGCTGCTTAGTTTTCTTGGTAAATAAGCATAATCTTCAGTCAGACCAAGGCACAAACTACCAGTCCCATGGTCAGTCTTTCTTCCAGCCACAAAAATAAAAAAGTTAACTAAACAGCTTTTGCCACCACAACAGGTTGTCATTTTGCTTCAGCCACAGATGGGTTACTCTGCTTTGGCCAAAGCTGGGTTCTCAGACTGCTCATCTTTTTCCCTGGATCCCTCCAGTGTTTCCCATAAAGCATCTATGGACTGGTGGTTAGCCACATCCTCTGTGGCTATTGGGGTCCCTCAGTGGGCAAGGAAGAGACACTTTTATTGGATTTTGAAGAAAGAGCAGAGAAAGGGTCCCTGCTTAACCAGAATGTTGTGTTCATCCCTGGAGAAAGTGCTGCCTCTATTAATAATCCTGTTTGTCTAAGCATTCCTGTAAAAAAGAAACAGAAAAGTAAAATGTATCTTCTCATGCACTAGTTTCACTGGACAGGAGCCAGGCTCAGGGTCCTATACAGGCTATTGATCCTCCTTATCAGATGACTTCTGGTAAAAGGAGATGTGATTCCTCTTTTCCAGAAAAGATAAAAGAGGTTGAATCTGGAGAGGAATGTGATGGGACACATACATGATCTGATGCTGTCTATTTGTCCATTACTCAACTGATGAGTCTTGGATCAAACCTCAAATCTGACATCAGCCACTTCTAAAGACCTGGATCTATAGCTCAACATCCTTCCCTTTCCCATAATCCTCCTCAATAATAGCATAACTTCATATCTCATTTGCTTCTTCAGTGAATAGACAGGGTCAGTGTAACTCAAGTGTATTTTTCAACACTGGAATTGACATTTATATTATCTACTTATATAGCTTATATACTTATATTCCATTCTTTTCTGATTCTTCCTTCTCTCTCTAATATTAAAAAAAGACATGGCTTATTTTCTGTATCATTCTTTGATGTAAGCCTTCATCTCTTTAACTTTCCATCCAACTGCTACCTGACTTCAGGTAGTCAAATTTTTTACCATTGTTGGTAATATTTTTCATTTTTACCATCTTTGGTAATCTTCTTTTCTAGTCTCTTTGTCCTATTCCTTAATTTTAGAGATAATGTAGGAGATGCTGACCTGCTTTAAAAAAATGCACTTCCTGTGGGTACAAAATATCAAACTACAATGTCCACCAGGAGTGTGTTTACTGTTTGGGTTCTTCACATTTAGATACTGACTGTGAGATTTGTGCAGGTTTCAACCACTGTACCCTGGTTGAAAGCCCGACAATAAGTTGGTTTTGAAGGATCTTTTGGCTTCAATCTCTTCAAGCACTTATATTTCTGTTTCTGTGTCTGCTGGAGCTCTCTCTTCCATGAAAACTCTTGAGAAGGTCAAAGGGGGATTAAGCAAGCAAGAATAAAGGAAGGGAATGATCCCTTGGTTATTCTTCTTTTTCTGCAGTTCTGGGATCAACTCCACCAAATTTCCAAACTGTCAGTTCTGTCAAGTCGATTGGATCTGACAACATCTAAGACTGAGTCTCTGGCTCACTGCTCTTCATCCTTTACCCTAGAGCTAATCACTTCAAGGATCGAATCACCCTTCCTCGAAGAGACTCTGAGAAGAAGTTCCAGGCCAGCTCTATCTCATCATCTCTCAGATCATCTAGGAGCATAGTCAAAGCTGATGTGGACAGGATGATGAAAAATTTTCTCTGGAACCAGATTCAGTTGTGAGTTATACCATTGCCATCTCCAGTCGGACTTATGAGCCTGCTATTGGCACTACCCATTTGCGGACTCCTACTCAACCTTTGATTTTGGAGTCATTGGACTGGATAATCCTAAGTCTGTCTACAGTTGATCCAAAGGCTTGGCCTTCTTTGACTCTGATGATGTCTCTGACCCAGTTGCCTCCAACCTTGTCAGAGCAGAGGGATCTCAGAGCTGAAGGATCAGTGCTGTATCCAGGGGTTTAGGGTCAACTCTAATGCCCCTGAAGCTGTCTCTTCCTCTCAGAGCCTCAGCAATAGACAGCTTGGCTCCACTTTCTGACATGAGGCAGAGGCATGATGATGTTCTGAGCCATCCTGGGCAGCAATATTCGGCTCCTGCCAGGACAGTTCTTGCTTCTCCTATGTCTTCAGTGAGATTTCTTTGCCTCTGTGGATAAGGCATGCCTGGCCTCCCTCAGACTGACCCATTTCACAACTGTCTGCTGTGGTCCTGGAGCCTATACATTTTTTTACATTTGGGCACCCAGCCAGTCTACAGTAAGTCTTGAGACAGCTGTCCTGTATAAGTATTGAGAAACTCCTTATTCAGGACTCACCTCATACTTCTGAATCCTCTCTGGAACATCCCACTAGAGAGCCACCTCAGAAGTGTACATGCAAGAGGAGGCACTTAGATTCCCTACAAAGAATGTCTCAAAGAAGACACTGACTTTAATGAGGGGAAGGGTCCACAAATCACCCCTTTGAGGACATGCCCTTCAGTGAAATACTTGAGTTTTTGAGACAAAAAGGTGGCTGTTCTTTTGACCCCATTTCCAAGATAATTCAGTGTTGCTTGAAGCTTTCAGAGTAAGTCAGCTATGTCCTGGGTAGTTCCTCCAGAAAATGAAATGGTGGACCTCATCTCCCATCGGGCATGGAAGAATCTGGATGTCGTGGAGCCAATCCCCAAAAGACTATAAATTCTTAGTTACACCAAAGGATCAGGCCACCTGAAGCAAGGCTCCCCCCGTAGATGCTACGGTTGTAGTACCACCCACTAAGAAAGAACTTGTGGGTAAATCCCCACAGTGGAGAGTTGAGGGAATTGGACAGGTTTGAAGAAATGTCTGTTTGCAGGTCATATGGGCATAAAACATTTAATAAGAGACATATTATGCAGAACTGTTATTGGACTGGGATTTCCAGAGATGTAACAGGGTACTGCAGGACTTTTGAGCAGTGCCAAAAGATAGGCAAGGCAGGAGACAAGGTGAAAGCTCCTTTGATGCCTTTGCCTGTGATTGAGGAGCCATTTCAAAGGGTAGCTATGGATATTGTGGGGCCTCTGAGTACCCCAGGTTCCACAGGGAAAAAGTATATCCTAATGATAGTAGATTATTCTGCCAAATACTCTGAAGCGGTGGCTCTGTCCTCCACTGAGGCAGAAAAGGTGGCAAATGCTTTGTTAGAGATTTCCAGTGGGGTAAGTTTCCCTAAAGAAATACTGACTGACAGAGGTGCCAATTTCACGTCAAACCTGCTGGCTTGTCTGTGGAAGCACTGTGGGGTGAAGCACCTAAAAATCACCCCCTATCATCCCCAGACTAATGGTCATTTTGAGATGTTTAACTCTACACTCAGTACCATGCTATGGGCATTTGCAGACCAATTCAAGAGGGAGTGGGGCAAATATTTGCCCCACCTATTGTTTGCTTACAGAGAGGTTCCAACCTCTAGATTTGATTTGATTTGAGATGAGTGGGAGGGTGAGTGTGAATCCCACAAGGAGTCTGTTGTGGCATATGTCCTAAACTTCAGGACGAGGCTCAGAGAGCTCATTGGCTTTGCCCAGGAGAACCTGGCAAAAGCCCAACAGCAGGAAAAAGGTCTGGTATTACAGGAATGCTTGAGCTAGAGTGTATGCTGGGGGGCAGCAGGTAATGGTTCTCTTTCTTGTCAGACATAACAAGCTGCAGGCAGCCTGGGAGGGACCCTACAAGGTAGTAAGGAAGGTAAATTATATTAATGACATAGCAGAACTGTTAGGCAGGAGGCAGTGGCACAAATTGTACCTTGTTAACATGATGAAACCTTACCATGATAAGAAAGCCCTTGTGCTGAGTATTTGCAGTGAATGGCAGGAGGAATCTGAGGGTGATCTGGTGACTGATCTCCTCAGTGAGGCTCGGACTGACACCTCATTGGAAGGGGTAGCAATGTGCTAGCAGCTATCCCCTACCTAGGTTCGAGAAGTCTGAGCAGTGTTACAGGAGTTTGGGGACATGTTCACTGGGAAACCAGGATGCACCCACCTGGTGCAGCACCATGTGGATACAGGACCCCAAAGGTCTATTAAGCAGACCCCTTACAGGGTGCTTTTGAGAATCAAACATTCTCCGAGGGAGGAGATAAATGAAATGTTGAAACTAGGTGAAATCCAGGAGTCCAGCAGTCCCTGGGCCTCTCCAGTGGTGCTGGTACCAAAGAATAATGGCAGTACCAGGTTCTGTGTGGACTACAGGAAATTAAATAGTCACACAGAGTCAGATGCTTACCCCATGCCTAGGACAGATGAAGCCCTAGAGCAGCTGAGTGGGGCTAAGTATCTTACCATTATTGATCTTACCAAGGGTTACTGGCAGGTGCCCTTGACTCCCAGTGCTAGAGAGAGAGAGAGAGGTCTTTATGACTCACATTTGCTTGTATGAGTTCACAAAGATGCCCTTTGGGATGAAAAATGCCTCAGCATCTTTCCAGAGGCTGGTAGAGCATATCCTAGCAGGAGCAGGAGATTTTTCCCTTGCTTACCTAGATGATATTTCCATCTACAGCAGCTATTCCTGGCAAGAGCACCTTCAGCATGCCAGGGAGGTGCTGGGCAGACTACAGAGGGCAGGGTTGACCATTAAGCCCAGAAAATATCAGGTGGGTATGGCAGAGGTCTCCTACCTGGGACATAGAGTGGGGAGTGGTAAGATCAGGCCAGAACCTGCCAAAGTGGAAGCCATTTAGACATGGCCTGCCACTGTTACCAAAAAAACAGGTGAAGGCATTCTTAAGGACAGCAGGGTACTACAGAAAGTTTTTCCCCAATTATAGTACCATAGATGCTCCCCTCACAGACCTGACAAGGAAAATCAAGCCGGATAAGGTAGTATGGACCCCAGCATGTGTGCAGGCATTCCAGAAGCTTAAAGGAGCTTTGGGAGGAGCCCCCTGTGTTAGCCAGTCCAGATTACAGAAAAACATTTGTTGTGCAAGTGGATGCTTCAAACCCTGGGGTGGGGGCTGTTCTTAGCCAGATTTACTTGGAGGGAAAAGAGCACCCAGTTATATAGTCATAGGCTCCAACCCAGGGAGGAATGCTATGCAGCTGTAGAAAACAAATGTATAGCCATAGTGTGGGCACTGCAGAAACTTCTGCAAATGGGGTCTCAAGACAGGGAATGGGGTAAGGTATTCCCAGATAGGCTCAACCCTCTCAAGCAACATTTCTCAAGAGTTACTTGAAAAACTAGCTTGAGTTTTCAGGGGGGGAGATATGTGATATAGGAAACACTGCCAGCTCAGCTATCTGGAACTGTATAAAAAAATGCTGTGTCATTTGTGAATATTGATAAGATTTATACAGAACTGTATGTTATGTTCTGAGCTAAGATGTATCACAGTATACCCTGGTGGAACATAGAAGATTAACCTGCAAAACTTAAGAATATTTGAAGTCAACTTACTTTATAGCTGGGCTATAAACAAAATATGTTTTTTCTCAGTTTCAGTAACAGTCACAGTCCCTGGGATTCAATAAAGTGATTTCTCCATGCCAGAATAGTGCAGCAGCTTCTGCATGGAATATGGCCGCCAAGCAATTCCGTACACAAGGCTGGGGGTGTGTACTAGCCTGCTAGCACTATTCTGGCACAGATACCACTGAATAATGCTGATTTCCTCATTTGCTGGTGAAAACCATGCAAATGAGGTGAATTAGCAATTCAGTAAGCAGGTAGGCATCCATGCCAGAACAGTGTCTGTTGCAGAAATGTATTTGGTTACTGAATGTGTACATTTCAGCAAAAAACAAAATGGGGGCATGACAGCTCAAAATAAAGCATGTATTATAATCATTAGACATGCCAATAGCCAAAAATATGGCCATTGGCATGGAAAAGAGTTGCAAAATTATAAAAATCAAAGTTTATTTTTGGCTGATTACAGACGTTTAAGCATAGTGCAGCAGCATGCAAATGAGATTGTAATGAAAATAAAAAAAATGTGAAAATTGAATTTTAACTGAAATCTGCATTCTGCCATTTTAGTGGGTAGCATGCAGAATCAAAACAATAACAGGTAACACTGGTTGCTCAGAGGAAAGGTTCTGGTGTAGTGGTGTAACAAGGGACTAAGGCAGTGGTGTATGCAAATGAGCAAAATTTACTGAATCGCAAAATGGGAGACCATTGTCTGGATGTACCTAAATGTGTAGGAGCTATAAGGCAGTGGTGCAAGCAGGAGAAACAGCTGATATGAAAAGGGTCTGTGTCATGCTTGGTGTAAGCACATTGGAACTCCACAGCTTCCATTTCAGCTTAGCTAAGCAAAGAGATGTGTCTGAGGCTGTATTTACTTATTCCATGAAATGGGAAGTGTGTTCACATCCAGGGCTTAAAAGTGTTTACTTTAGCAAAACAGGTTTGCGCGGTGCACACCAGGTCTTAAAACAAAACAAAAAAAACCAGAAATAGCAGAACTGTTTACATTTGGGCAGTGGGTTTGCATGCTGTGCAGCGGGGCTTAAAAGGGGCTGAAATAAGAAGGGAAAAAATGGGAAATAGCAGAATAAAAGCAAGCAAGTACAAATAATAGAGCTGGCAGGTGGAATGTATCATAGTCAGCCAATCATGCAGGCAACATCTGCAGCACAATGGTATAAACTGTGCAAACACCTTTCAGTCTGGTTTTTACCACAAACTCTGCATCACTGGTGTACACACGCGGGTGAATTTTAACCAACAAAATGTTAGGGGCTGCTGTCACTTTGATACATTAGTATGTGCTAGAGGCTGTGGGCTGTGAGGAGGATAATGCTGACAACCACCCCAGACTGAGGAGGAGGAGAAAAGTGTTCAGACCCAGGGTAACCTACCAGGAGCAACATGATCTGGACATACTAGAGCATTACAGGGTGGACAGGGACATAGTGGCAACTCATCGAGCTGTGCCAGCCTCACCTCAGACCCAGTACCCATAACAGTGGCTACCTAGGTATGTGTAGCCTTATGAATACTAGTTACAGGTACTTTCCAAAGACCTACTGGGGACATCATTGGGGTGTCACAGGAATCTGCATCCAGGGTACTCTACCATTTCCTGGATGCCATGCTGCCACATGCTGGTGAGCACATTTACTTCCTCAGCACCCGTGAGGAGAGGACCAGCAATATGCACCTCTTCCACCATGTAGCAGACTACCCAGAGGTACTTGGTGCAATAGAATGCATGCAAATCCACATCAAAGCACCACCCGGTGAACAGGGTAGGGTCTACGTAAACCGCAAGGGCTTTAACTCCATCAATTGCCAGGTCATGTGCAATGCCCAGGGCATTATCATTAATGTGTATGCTGGCAGCCCTGGAAGCTATCACGACTCCCTCATCTGGCATTCCTCACAGCTGTACCAGGGATTTGCCAGGGGGACATCCTGTATGGCCATCTGGTGAGGGATCCTGGCTATGCACTGGAGCTGTTGATAATGACACCCATCAGAAATGCACACATTCCAACTCAAGGACGCCATAATGAGGCACACTCACAAACCAGGATCATTATAGAGCATGTGTATGGGATGCTCAAGTCACGGTTCTGCTGCCTTGACATATCTGGTGGAGCCCTGCAGTACTCTTCAGCCACATGTGCACACATGTTTATAGTATGCTCCATGCTACACAATATTATCCTGCAGAAACAGCTGTAGCAGGAACAGCATGGGGAAGGGCCACACAGCCCCCCACCATTGCCAAGGTCCCCACAGGTACAGAGGGACTCAAAGGAGGAACCCCCTGAGCCAGCTCCTGTAGGTAGATGGAGGCATACCCAGTATGCCCTGCTCTTGGCAAAGAGTAAATGCATAATACACACACTGACACTGTACAGACCCAAGGACTGACACCTCTCTCTGACTCACACACAGTAAAATGGATGCCACACACATCACACTACCTGTACTTTGCCACGTATAGGTAGTGCACTGCATGCATCAGACATAGGCAGCTCTTAGGCACCATCATCACAACTGCTGCAGGCACAAGATAAGTTAGTCTTCTTAACAATAAATGAATGGAGTACTATGTTCTGGAAGCATATGTATGGTATCGTTGCATGCATGCAAGGGAATGGGGTGGCCTACTGGGATAGCAGCAGACAACTGACAGCTATGTGGGACACAAGGAAATGATTGCCCAATACTGGCTTCTGCACACTATGCAGTAGAACCCAAGGTGACAAATCCCACTGCAGTATATGTGGGGAGCCAACTAATGGGGGGGGGGTCATAGGTCACAGGCATGGATGTCAGTGTGGGGATCCCATACTCACCCATCAGCATCACCCAGCAAGTCAGTCATAGAAAACCATAAAGAAATGTCTGGCAAATCTGACCTGTGATCTAAAGTGATATACCACTAGTCTCCAAGACAGGGTACAGTACTATGCTAAATGGAACAAAAATGTAAAGCAAATATTAGCACAGTCTGTGCAAATGTGTACAGTTGACAGGTGTGCCCCCCATGTACATATTCACATAAGAATGCAGTAACATGTATGTTTGTAGGGAAATAGCAGCAGAGCACACATTGCCAGGGCTGTCCCAATAAACATGATAACTTGTTGCACGTTTACAATATGCAGGGGTCAATGAGCTATGCATATGTGTGGTTAATACTGTCAAGATGTGGCCAGCACTTACTCCCAGCTGTTATGTTGCAGTGGCCTAGGTACAGTACTGTGATTGACAGGGCCATATTCCGAGAATTGCAGTGCCAACTGTACTCACTGTTCAGATATCAACATCTGTTAATGCAGGAAAGCTGTACAAGTCATGGACAGGGGGCCACACATATGGACAGTACACAGCTTTGAGTAACCTACACAGTGCCTACCATACCTCTCAACTGTACAGATCTATTGCAGAACGTCCAGAGATTTAGATCATATTTGTGGTCTGTATATCATGAAATATTGGTTGTGTGGCAATTCATTGGCAAATCACATCAGACTAAGTTCAGAAAATAATGACAAATTGTAGTGTCAGACTTCATACCCTATAGAAACATGCATGCTAATGCAAAACCTGTTATTGAATTACCTTTCTATGGTTTGTAAGGTCAATACTTAAAAATGGTCCCTATATTTAGGCCTCTGTCCCCAATTACTTATGGCTTTGTCCAGATGTCTGGCTCTCAGAAGTTGAGAGGTGTGATGCCTAGTAGGATAGCAGGTACCTGAAGGTCAGTGCACTGCCAGTGTATAAAAGGCTGCCACCATTCTGTGTCAGCATTGACAGCATGTCACTGGCCAACAGCTATACCCTTTGAATGACACAGGTTGCCACATAAAGAACACAATTATGCCTTGTATATCTGTTCTGCTTGTCCTAACATTGCATTTGCCTGCCAACTATTTGCAAAACAAGAACGGGTCATGTCAAAACAGCAATGGCAGACAGTGTGGAAGCAGAAGTCATACCCATAACAGCAAACAAGCAATTACCAAACTGGTCTCCCAATTGTCTATGTTTTGCAGAACATTATTAACACCCTGTCCCATGTATGGGCCTTTGTCTGACTGTCATATTTGTGCCTGTCCAGATGTCAGTCTGTGATGGTATGACAGCTAGGCTCACATGCAGCCTCATAATAATATATAGCAACACAAACCATCTAAGGACCATAGCAAATAGAGTGGTGCAATGATGGACAAGCTGCTAAACAGTTACAGTCAGAGGTGTCAAGTCCACAACCTTGTATGTGATGCCACGGCATGTACTGCACCCACATCAGAATTACAAATACATAACAGAAGCCACTGTGGCCAAAGCCTGTGACTTGACTACAGAAGGACAAAGAGACACACATAAGAAGAAGGGGAGCCACTGGCTAGACAAATGGAGAATGTGCACACCAGAACAGATTGTGCAGTAACATAGCTGCCATGCAGTGTAAGGAGTCAGTAAAAATCACCTGCAAATACACAACACACATCCATGTAAGAGGATGTCTGCAACAAAACAAAACACAAACAATGGACACCTCAGAGGCAAAATCATATGAGAACTCCACAAACCTACACACCACAGATCACGTAGACTCCACACACCAGGGTCTTGCAAACACTAAGGCCTTACTCCAAACCCCAAAGACATACCCTATACAGATAGGCTAACAGCACTGTCCCTCTACCCTGTTCCATACCGACTCTGCTGAGGTGACCCCTGTCTGGCATACAAGGAAATCCAGACCCTGCCTTGATGGGACTGTTGCACATCTGGAACTTAAGGCCCATTCCATCAACCTGTAGGCACAACATCAACCTATGCTGTGATATCAGTACAGATTGTTACACTCCTCCATCTCTGGAATACACTGCCTGTCAACATCAAGCCAAGTGCCTCACTATCCCTAGTAATGTGCTCCTTGTAGAAGTGTACGGGAAACACAATCTACAGTCTCTGTGTGCTGACATGTTGTAATATGGGCTACACTCTTGTCTGCATGGGTTATAAGGGCTTCAGAGCCAATACCCTAGAAACATCATAGTAACCTATCAACCTATACACAACTGTCTGTCAGTGGTTCACCACATTACTCTGTACTGCTCTGCCACTGACATATCTGGAAGTCAAAGTGCTATGTGAATATGCTACACATATAACGGCCATTTCTGTACAGTAGCATGCACTCTGTACCCACACCCATACCTCCCAACCTCTGACAGCAAGACATCTTGACAAGGTCATAAATAAAAGTGAGACAAAGGCATGATGAAGATCTGAAGAAGGCATTGCGCCAAAAGCGCTTGTCCTGTTTTGAGTTGTCAGTGGATTGCTCATTAAAGATTTTACTTCATTCTGTTGTTTGCCTGTGGTGATATGCTCCTTGTTTTCTTGAAGTCTTTTGTTTTTCTGGGAGCATTCTTGAGTGGGGTTTATCTGATTTTCCTAAACACCCATACACGTGGGGAAGAGAGAGACAGACAGTGATAGCGAGAAACACACAGGGGGACACACAGAGAGTGAGTCATGCACACGGATACCCTGAATGGCATAGAGTGATGTTCTGCTGCGGACAGTGGCATACTGGTCGTGACCAGTTGCACATGCCAGCATGGAGGCAAGCTCCATAGTTGGGGGTTATAATATCACATCACCTGCCTTTGTGTGTGTGTGCATGTGTGTGTGCGTGTGTGTGTGTGTGTGTGTGTGTGTGTGTGTGTGTGTGTGTGTGTGTGTGTGTGTGTGTGTGTGTGTTTCTGTATGTTTAAGTATTAGGAGGCTGTTCCCACTCAGTACACTTTCCTACTTCACAAGATCAGCTGCTGTCATTTACATTAGAAGTATCATTGAACACCTGTCAATTCTATAAGCTCTGTAGCAAGTGCAATAACTGTGTAACACTGTAATATAAATAACTAGATAGGTAGGGGTTCTAATCTCACACTTGTCAAATATAGGTGTGTGTAGATGTTTGTGTGTGTGTGTGTGTGTGTGTGTGTGTGTGTGTGTGTGTGTGTGTGTGTGTGTGTGTGTGTGTGTTTGTAGGTGACACAGTTAGGCCAGTCCC